>NW_017672362.1:120433-197480 GCF_001879085.1 Nicotiana attenuata
ACCATTTCTATTATGCCTTTTCGATCGGTTGCATGTCGTCTATCCCGTCTTTTCCTTATTTCTATTTGCAACTTCTTTTCTTTTCTCTTTTCTCTTTTTTTACCCGCCTTTGCTTTCTTTTTGTTTTTATTCTCTCATTTCTCCCTCTTGTTTTGCCATTGTTTTCTTCTCTCGGTTTCTTATTTTCCTTCTTTTCTTTTCTTTTTCTCTCTTGTTTTTCGTTTCTTTTTCTTTCCCTTTTTCATTTGGTTACGGTCGAATCCTATAGAGATTGCCTACGTATCATGACCCCGCATGTATCAAACCAAGCGTAGTCCTTGGGGACATAAAATGAAAAATATATAACAAAATATTTTGGGATTTTCAATTTTTCATAAAAAACAAATGCTTTGATTACAAAAACAGACAGACCCAAAAGAAACTAACAGAAGAAAAATCAAGACTCATTTTGCCTCAAAAGTTATCACTATTTTTTCAAAATTTTCATAAAAATATCCGGCCTTGCCAATACGGCCTTTCAGCACCTCGAGGAAGAAGATTTTAAGGCTGTGTTCGCTAACCGGCCAAAACCTTGAAAAAATGACCAAAGGCGGCTGTTCTTGCAAAAATAGCCTTCCGGCGCCCTTTTGGGGACATTCGGCTATTTTTGACAAGAATGGCATCACCTTACTTATTTACAATAAAAATAAATTTTTGTTCTTTTTGGGCTATATTTCAAAAAAGGAAGTTGGACCCGATGGGGGTTGCCTACGTATCTCACACCCTGTGAGAATCAAACTGGCGTAGTTCGGGCAAATAAAACAAAACCAACTATTTTTGAAAACAAAACCTTTTTCTTCCTTTTTCTTGTTTCTTTTTCTTTTCTTGAAAACAATAAAAATTCTTCTTTTTTTTTTTGTTTTCCTTTTTGGTATATTTTGGGACATTGGTTTTCCAAACAGGTAATTACCCCTCTTAGCCCTCACACTGCTATTTTCTTTTTCAAATTCTCCCCTTTTAGTCAAACAGCCGGTCAGCATTCAAATCTGAATCAAATAAATGCACAAGTAGGATGCATCAGGATGGTCTGTTATTTTGGGTACACCTGTCCTAGACGGACCCAACCCCTATGTTGAGTCCCCTAAGTCAAATGCTCGTGATGCAAACAAGCGCTCCTACTAGGGATCCGGCATAAAGCTGTGTTTTTCTAAGTTTAAATCCTGGTGTTTTGGTCTAGACTTGGGGTACCCGAGTGGACAACTGGGGCCGAGGAGGGGGCGACGTACCAGGAGCACTAAAGTCTGCCCGGCCTTGTCGCTTGCCCAGCCTCGCTCTATTTGGTATAGTTTCTACAGAAAAAGCGGGCTACGCGAATGTATGCACCATTTTCAGAAGACTCAGATGGGTGGCGTAAGAAGACAGTTATATACAATTCAAATAATATTAAAGCGGTAAACAGATAGCATTTAGCACAAAAGGTTCACAGAATACAGTAATATCAACAATAAATGAAGCCAAGTAAAAATCATTAACAAGCTCGAATTCTTGAACCCTGAACCAGAAGTTCTGGGTTCATATTCCCCAGCGGAGTCGCCAGAGCTGTCACACCTCCTTTTTTCACTACACCCCCGGAAGGGTATAAGGGGAGTTATTTCCAACTTGAAGTGACAATCGAAACGGGATTTATTTATTTAAAAATCAGAGTCGCCACTTGGGATAATTTATGGTGTCCCAAGTCACCGGTTTGAATCCCGAATCGAGGAAAGATTTGACTCTGTTTATGTCTGCGAACATAGAAATCCGGGTAAGGAATTCTGTTAAACTGGGAGAAGGTGTAGGCACTCCCGAGTTCCGTGGTTTTAGCACAGTCGCTTTGATCATACTTGGCTTGTTAAGTTGTATAATTACTGATTTTAAAACCTATGTGCTTTTGCCTCTCACCGCTTTTTAATTAAGAAAATTATCTTGAAACGGGTTACGCGTACATATACCCATTTGTTTGGTGCGTCGAAAATCATGTCACGCGGACGTGTCCACAACTAATAACGCTTTATTATTATTAAGAAAGTTTGGGCCGAAGTTGAGCGAACGCATACTCCGCTTTTCTTTTTAGAATCGTAATTGTGTTACGCGAACGTATACACAATCACAATGGTATTTTAAGCAGCAATACTTTCTACGAATATTTGATTGTGAATCTAAGGAGGGCGGGCTAGGTGAGGATCTTAAATTAGTTTGAAATTTTAATGAGAATTCAACTTCTTTAACGTGAAAGCTATCATTGAGATCTTCAAACAACCTTGATTGTACTCACTGGGCCCAAGGTGAGCCCAATTTCGGAGATTTGGAGTCATCACAAGCTGGGCTCAATATTGAGCCCTTGTAATATGCAAAAGGGACTGAAACAACAGAAAAATAATCATGGAACTACCATATATGCCAAGTTATAGAACACCCTTTAATGGATCAATGAACAATTACAGGAAAACTCTAACGATTTCACGGCTTGACAACAATACGGAAGTCAATTTCAAAAATATACAGCCTATGAATTTAAACATTCGAAGCCTTAGATTACTTGAAGTGCTGATATGCGATTCTTAATCAAGCTACACATGAACAAAACAACAGGGCCTCAACTATGAACTTAAACAACCAGTTCAATACGCAACAATGAGCAATCAATGAACCTCTCAACGACTAAATTGAACTGAATTCACCTTAACATGGAAAACTATCAAACCAACACATTTGAACCCAATTGTCTCCCGGATTCCCAAAAAGTCAATACTAAGGCCCTCACCACAATCGATGGATGTTTTTACTCATTCAGATGCAAAGATGAATATAGAATATACTAGCACGATTTCCAAACCACATTATCATACAACTGCCTATGTACTAACCTTAACTATCATGTACAAGACAAATACTAGTCAATAATCTAGAGTTCAGCCCAAAACCTCACATTAGTTCAATATTAAAGCACATCAAGGGTCCGGAAAGTTAACATAACAAACATCCTTACGGAGATCTACTCCGATGCCTACTGGAGATAGACTCCTATATATGCTAACTATCTTTGTTTGGTCATTTAATACAGGGAAAAAAAAGGCAAAACAAAAGAGAAGAAGCAGAGAAGCAATATTCCTTTCAGTTCTTCATTCATTCAAATTTTCAGTCACACATGGACCCTTGTGGTCATTTGTTCTCCAGGGTTTACAGATTTACCTGGAAATGAGAAGAGACCAAGAGATAAGGAGTCAGCGATCTAATAACAGTAGAGCAGCAGCAGAGATTGGCTTCCAATTTCAGTAGAACAGTAAAATTGGCTTGTGTAGACCAATGAAACAGTAGCCAATCAGCAGGACTTAACCCAAGGCTTTTCAAAATCCAAACTCAGAACATTTCAATCAGAAATAGTAGGAAAAATGTTTCAGTAATCGAATAACTTCAAAAATCAAAAGAGAATCAATGAAACAGTGTTTACTTTTGATTTTTAGCCATTTCTCTCTTCTGGAATTTCTATCTCTTAGGTTCTATTTTCTTCTGTCCTTCCCTAGGCAAGGGACTTAGGGCAACCTTCNGTAGTTTATATTTCCAGAATATGGAATTTGAATTTCAGATGAACACTAGATCTGAAATCTTCTTTTCTTCATAAAAAATCTAAAAAAAAACAAAAGCTATAGAAAATCCAAAAAAAAAACTGTTTCATTGACAGCCTTAGGTTAATTTCGAGTTTTGGTATTTGATTTGCATCTTCTAGTTCAACATCGGGTGGTTGAAGTTTTAGGGATTTCCTGAATGTCGATTTGAGTCAATTTTGGATGTGATTGAGCTATTCTAGTGGAGTTCAAGTCAAGGCTGAGTTGTTCGAAGTTTATTCTGGTTTATTACTTGTTTAATCCTTCTGAAATTAGCTGTTATTTGGTTGGAACGTCATATTCTGGGTCAAAACTTCAGTTCCGAGTCACTGCTTGATTGTTGGTTACTGTTGCTGAATCATTGTCGCTGCTACTGACCTCTATCTCTTCAATTTTGATTCGAATTCCAGGTACATGTCTCGAACCTTAGTGGTGTAATACATGATGTTAAGAGTTTGGAATGGAACCTCGCGGATTCTTCACCTGCTGATCTTGTTTACTTTTCTGCATTTTACCCATAGTATTAACTGTATAATTGAATTGTGTAAACAACTTTTGGACTGTATTAACAAACTCCACGGGCTGTACTGGACTGTGTGATTTATTTGGACTGTGTGATTTATCTGCCTAGATCCTAATTCCAATACTTTAGCATAGTATACAGGTTTATGTGGAAATGAATCGCTGCCGACTTTCGAATTTAAGGGATAATTTCAAGTACTGGAACTGACTTTATGAGTTAGTTATTAGTTACCTTAGATAATCATGGCATTTTACGTCTGTTTGTATTACTCCTTAGTTTAATAGCCTCACATGATTAATTGCTCCAGATCTATTTAATGTATGAAATTGAATTAGTATTTTGGGTGAGCAGTAGAGTGTGGGTAAAATTTGATAACAAATGTGCACGTTTGTCAATTTAGGTCGTTAAGTTTGATATTTTAATTTAGCTAGTGATACTTTAGTTTGACCAACACATTCAGAATAATGCAGTGATCCGTTCAGTCATACACAAGCCCGAGTATAAGATTAAAATTAAAGCAGTCAGTATCATCTAGATTTGAGTAGAACAAATTGAGGCAATTTCAGTGGCTGCTCGTGTGAATCGAAGTGAAGCTTGGTCTGCCTTGATGATTTGGGCTCAACAGCCCATTGTCAAAAGTGTAGGCTTCAGTGCCTTAATGAGCGGCCCAGGTTCAGTTCGTGCGCCCGTGTACGTTTGCGCCTAGGCCAAGGCTTGTGACGGGCCATTCTTTTGAGGTAGACCTGAACGCGATTTTCCTTCCGGTGTGCTCTAATCCAGCAATAAATCCATTAGGGCTCTTTCATTGGGGACAAGTGAAATAGAAGATCGTAGTTACTTTAGGTTTGCCTTTTAAATAATAAAGTGAGATGAGCCTCGCCAATAAAAATGCAAAATTACGGGGCCCTCAATAGATGTTATAAAATACTTAGAATTCGGGTGAACCGTCTAGCGAATTTCACGGTTTTCCCCAAAGATAATAAAAGCGTAGTTGCTTTAGGCGCGTATTTTAATAATATTACCTTCCTTTATGCGGGTGCACATTTATGTGACCCAAATCTAAATCTCAACGAAGTCGGAATGCGTCAAAAGCCACGGGCGCACTGGTGCGACGTGGTTCGAGACACATTTTCACGACGTTGCAATTCTTATTAAAAAGACATAAATAAAAGCGGTTAAAATAAAAGGCACATAGGTTAGAATATGTTTAAAAATCAGATAAAAGAAAATACAACAGTTGAGCGACCGTGCTAGAACCACGGAATCCGGGAATGCCTAACACCTTCTCCCGGGTTAACAGAATTCCTTACTCAGAGTTCTGGTTCGCGGACTGTTAACAGAGTCAATAATTTCCTCGGTTCGGGATTCAACCGGTGACTTGGGACACCATTAATCTCCCAAGTGGCGACTCTGAGTGTTAATAATAAATCCCGTTCCGATTGTCCTTCAATTGGAAAAACTCCTTTACACCCTATGTACTCCTTCGGGTGTGTAAAAAAGGAGGTGTGACACCAACTAGGAGCTTCCTCCATACAATTGGGATCAACTGTGACCCTTAATGTCCTTATTGTAACAATGGCCAGGAAACTATTGCCCATATTTTCTTTGAGTGCCCTAATGCTGTCCAATTCTAGAATGAAATTCTATCAAAATCTTCAAGGAACAGTTCATATCAGGCTCCAGTTTTCAATGGCCATCAGTGGCAATCAGCATGGAACTCTATCAGAAATGTCCCTTTCAACAACTATATCCTTTGGGACAATCCCATTCCCTTCTACTTTTTGCACATATGGTTAACTAGGAACAGTAACTTATTCAATAATAAGAAGGAACACATCAACGCCACAAACACAGTCTCAAAAGCTACTGAATACCTTATGCTCACGGACAATATCTCTCACACAACAAACACTAGGGCAGAATTACAGGCTCTCCTACGGGGTCTGCAACTAGCGGAGCAAAACAACTTGCCTCCCCTGGAAATAAACACTGATTCATCTGAAACCATCAATATGCTTTTGAATGGAAGTCTGATTTATGACCCTCTAATTTGTGAATGCAGGTCACTAATTCACAGGATGGACAGCGTGGTAGTGAAGCACCTCTATCGGGAGCAGAACAGAGTAGCTGATGCATTGGCCAAGGAAGCAGCAAAGGAAATCTTTTTGAACAAGTCTAGGATATTATCAGTTCCTCCGATGTTTGTCAATGATATATTTTGGGCAGACATCCTAGGAACTGAACTAGTTAGATCTTTTGTGGATTATAATATAAACACAATCGTGCATAACATTACAACTATGGGGGTACTACAATATCCCAGCAATGTCTCTGATGTAATTTCTTTTGTTAACTAGCGTATTAATATTATAACCCTTTTAACCAAAAAAAGATTCTATAAACAAACTTACAAGCATTATTTCATTTCATATTTGTTAATTTTATTATTTTCACTTCATAGTTATATATTAATATTTTTTAATCATTTATTAAAATTTCAATATGTCAACTACAAAATATGAATCTGGTTGTTCAAAACTCAAAAAAATATTAAAACTTTAATACACTATCAAAAAGGATTATTAGGATAAATCGATTATAAAAAGTTACTTATAATTTTTCATATGAAATCGTCATGAAAAACAGACTTTAAATAAGTATATATATATAAGGGTTTTTTCTTAAAACAAAGTTTATGGTCTCTCATCAATGTTGGCTTTAGGCCACAAATACGGTTGAGCTACCCCATGATTTGATCATAAGTTCCAAGATTAACTTATGTATTTTGTCAATGAAATATACTAGCAAGTGCAAGGAAATGTCGATGTAATCCACCAAAAGATATAGACACATACGTACGCACATGTATATGTACATGTACCTACATCTTATGCAAATGTACAACTGCAAAAGTATCTGGATTTGGAGTAGCCTGAATCTGTATAATTAGCATCTTTCCATGCAGTTGTAAATTTTACCTATCTTTTGCTGCTGCGCTGCCTGCCTGCCATTGGGACAAACCCAAAGTTTTTAAACTGTTTTATTTCCTTTTGTTTTTCTTTTTTTTAACTTTCGTTTTCTGCTTTTGGCTATAGTCTACAGACTCTGCACCCTTTTCCCCCCTTCTCTCTTACTTTTTCAGGAGAGCGTGCATTAAAACCCTTTTCATGGTACTGTTTTATTTTTAAAGGAAAAACTCAAGAAAAATAGGTTAGCTTGGAATCTTGGGTTTTTTAAGGGGGAAATCTAGAGTATTTCAGGCCTCAAAGATTTAGTAGAATAACCATGAGGGGTTTTTAGCTTTCTTTTTTGTCGTTTTGTTCAATGTTCAGTATATAGGCTATAGCTATTATCTTTGACCAAATCGCCAAACGTTTAAGTTTCTTTGCTTACTTGTGGAAGGTGTTTTTTGGGATGTTGGAAAAGAAAATAGTTTCCCAATTAATGGAAGAGGTAATGCTATTCCAGGACGACAATGATTATTTACTATATATACTATGGCTGAGAGAAGGACTAGAGTTATGTGGAAATGGAGGTTTTTTTTTTTTTGGGGGGGGGGTGTTGGTAGGGGGTTTAGGGAATAATTTTGGAGGTAGAAATTCATGATTGATCCTTTTGAATTTTGGGTTTTGCGTTGGACTCTTTGAGAAATGAACTATGAATTGAATTCAAGAAAGATGAGGTTATTGCTTTGACCAACAGACTGACTAGCTAGTATATTCATGAGTTTTGGAGGGGTTAGGGGTGGCAATTTGAGTCCAAACTCATCCAACCCGTTCAGAGATTAATGGGTTGGGTTACAAATATTTTAGTCCATGGGACAATTTGGGCTGAGCCCAAGTTACCCCATTATTTTTGTTAAAATAGCATGGGTTAGCCAGTTTTCGGACTGGTCATTCAAAAATAGCCGGCGTTTGCAAAGTCATTGAAAAATAGTCACTATTTTGCTGCAACGGGGACCGGTCCAGCATAATATACTGGACATCGGTACACCTATATATGAACTTCCAGCATATTATGCTGGAACTCCAACACGCGGAAAGTTCCAGCATAAAAAAAATTGAGGGGGGGAGGGGGTAGGGTGGGTGGGTGGTGCAGAAAAACAGAAGAACAGAAAATTGAAAATACAAAAAAAAGAAGAGAAGTAAAATTGGCGCAACTAAGTAAATTTTTAGATAAGTTGGGTTGAGAGCCCTTTATTTTGGGTGAGTTTCACAGTTGTATTTGGGCTGCTTAATGGCTCAGAATAGGCTATTAAAAATAATGTGAGAAATTCAAAAATAGCCAGATTTACAAGTGGTCATTCAAAAATAGACACAGTTTCAAAAGTAATCGAAATTTAGCCACTTTTCATGTAAAGATAAATCTGAACGAAAACACTGTTCAAAATCCGGAAAATACTCCAGCATAATATACTGGAGTTCCAGCATAAGTATACTAGAACTCCAGTATATTATAATGGAGTTCCAGCATAAGTATACTAGAACTCCAGCATATTATAATGGAGATCCGGCATAAGTATACTGGAACTCCAGCATAATATACTGGAGTTCTAGTATAATATACTACTTTTTTTTGTATTTTTAATTTTCTGTTTTCTGTTTTTTCATTTTTCTGCACCACCAACCCATTCCAATCCCCCACCCCCACCCACAAAGTATTTTTCAACTTACACATTTTAAGGTAAAAGGCTTTTTTATGCAAGATGAGCATGGTTCTAAAATATGGGTCAAGTTGGGCGGGTTGGGTTATGACCCATTGTTTAGCCCATCTTAGCCCAAGTACACTTTGTGCTGGGTTGGGCAATGACCCATTTATTGACCTAACCCATCTTGACCCGCCCAAATTCAGCCTAACCCGCCCATTTGCCACTCCTTGCAGGGATAGCACCACAAGTAGTTAATTTTCCTCCCAGTCAATCTTTGACGAGAACTCTACAAATATATACAACAATGATAATAAAAATAAATCCCGTGTAATCCCACAAAGTAAGGTCTGAAGACGGTAGAATACAGTCAGATCTCTCTGTAACTGCATCCCCATATAACAACACTTCACTGTAAAAGCCAAGCATTTTCGGAATCAAATTTTATGTTATGTTATAATATATGTCTTCTATAACAGCACTTCGCTATAACATCAAAAAATATTCGGAACAAACGAGGCTGTTATAGAGAGGTTTGATTGTATATGCATATCTTACCCTTATTTAGGGGTGTTCGTCAGTCGGTACGGTACAGTATTAAGATATTTTGATTCAGTATTCGGTATTTTACAATGCTATGCCAATATCGTACCTAATTAAATTCGGTATGGTTTGATTTTTCTCCTTTCGGTTTCGGTTTATTCGGTTCGATAACTTCAGTTTATTCGGTTTGAATACTAACTAGTGCACAAAGTCATAGATTGTAATATTCTTAATTAAAGTACTCAAAAGTGCAAAACTAAAAACGTTTGTTGACAAAAGTTTTGTCCAAAACCAGCAAATATCAACCCAGAGAGAGAAAACTGTACATAAAGGAATAAATTTGTTCATTAGAAATGTCTTAGAGTTAATTGATGAACTTAGAGTATAAAGGAAAGCAAAATTTTAGATTTCTTATATTTATGTTATAATTAATAATATGTGTATTGTGTAATATAATATATATTTCCGTACGATATTCGTATTTTGGTATTTCATTTTAAAATACCAAATATCATACCTAATACCATTTTTTTTTAAAATTAAACGGAATACCATACCGAATATCAAAATATCGAATAGCAAATACCAAAATTTTCGGTTCCGGTACGGTAATTCGATATTTACCAAATTATGCACAGCCTACCCTTATCTTTTGAAGGTAGAGAGGTTATTTCTAATAAACTCTGCCTCAAGGAAAGCTCTACAAATATATGATACTATAAGAAGGATTTAATGAAGTCACATATAGCTGAAGTGTAAGATATTTTGTTTTATTACTGTAGTTTAATCTATAGTTGATTTACTTATCATTTTTATTTGATTAGATTATCAATTAATATTTATTACATAAATTTACTTGTATTTATTTAATATGTTACATAATTGTGTAAATATTTTTTATACTGTTAATGCACAAAATTCTTAAAATCTATTAAAAGTTTAAAATGTTCCCCTCATTAATATTGCAAATATCATATTATATATGGTACAGTTCACTTATAAATCTGTTCCTTAGATGCATTGTCTTTTCAATGTTGTAGTGTAAATACTTAAAACATAACCGCACCGATTATTTATATCAAATAGTTAATTAAAAAATAGATGCTAACAACATTTGTTTAGACAAAATTCTTACAGTTAACCATGATTTTAGTAATATAAAATATTCTTACCCTGTTAGAGAATTTAATCATGGTAAGTTGGTATGGATTAGTGTAAACATCCGGCACGAGTTTGGTTGTGAGATGCTTGACTTTGACCTTTTTCTTTCATCTTTTTTTTTTTCCTTCAAATTTTTAATTCAAAAATTCGGATCCAATTCCCCTCCATTTCCTAGTCTCTCCATTTCTCCAAGTTCCTATTTGGATTTGAGACACTTGTCATGATTAAAATTGATGGATGAGATTTAATTGAATAAATTTGTGACGACCCAAAGGGGTCATCACCTGTTTTAAATGAATTCTATGCTTCCGAGGCCATGAAAACCTCATTTAGAGTCGCCTCGATTTGCGTGCGCAGTCCGGGCGCGTAGCCAAAAAGTTTAAATATGAAATTCTATGAAAAGTGCTAAATTTTAATGTTAAAATGAATAAATTTGACTTTGGTCAACATTTTGGGTAAACGGACCCGGACCCGTGATTTGACGGTCGCGGAGGGTCCGTAAAATATGGGACTTGGGCATATGCCCGGAATCGAATTCCGAGGTCCCAAGCCCGAGAAATAAATTTTTTTGTAAAATTGTTTTCTGAAATTGTTTAAGGAAATTGGAAATGAAATTTGATTAGAAAGCGATGGTATCGGGCCCGTATTTTGGTTCCGGCGCCCGGTACAGGTCTTATATATGTTTTAAGTCCTTCCTGTGAAATTTGGTTGAAATCGAACGTCGTTTGACGTGTTTCGGACTTGAAATCCTAAATTTGGAACTTGATGAAGTTTTGGAAAATGCCTTGAATTTGAGGTTTAATTTGTTGATAATGATGTTATTTAGGCGATTTGATCGCACGGTTAAGTTCGTATGATGATGCTGAGTGAGTTCATGTGTTTGGTTAGGAGCCCCGAGGGCTCGGGAGTGTTTGACTTAGAAAAATTGCAAATTTTGCTTCAGCTGTTGCAGGCCCCATTTCTTCTTCGCGTTCGCGTTGTTCCTCCCGCGTTCGCGATGCTTTAGTTTTCCCCTTCTTCGCATTCGCGTCCCAGCCCACGCGTTCGCGTAGGGTTATTTGACCCTGAGGGGTCAGTCTTCTTTTCCTCTTCGCGTTCGCATTCATGTGACCGCGTTCGCGTAGCCTTGCATTGTTTCCTCATACCGTTCGCGTGGCAGCCCATGCGTTCGCATAGAATAAATTTCTGGACCCCAGCCTTTTACTCTACGCGTTCGCATTCCCCAGCTCGGGAACGCGATGGTCAGTAAGTGCTACCCTTCGCGAACGCGACCAGCCTGTCGCGAACGCGAAGGGCAATTTCGCCCAGTTATATTTTTAATTCCAGAACAGTGTTGTTGCGGGATTTTCATAAACATTCACGAACTCCTTCTTCTCCAAGGTCCTTAGGCGTCCATTGAAGCTATCCTTCACCAAAGACTTCTTGGGTTAGTAATCCTTGCTTGTTTCCTTCCATTTTCTTCAACATCTAATGAATTCCTAAGCCTAAAATATGTAATTAGGGTAGAAATTAGAGAAATGGGTAGGGTTAGGGCTTTTTGATTTTTCTTGATTTAGACCTCGTTTTGGGGTCGAATTTGAAAACAAATTATATATTCCGGCTCGTGGGTGAATGGGAAATTTGATTTTGGTCCGAACCTCGTGTTTTGACCAAGCAGGCCCGGGGTTAATTTTTGAGTTTTTGGGAAATATGATGGAAAAGCTATAGTTAGGCATTGGGTTCGTGTTGTTTAGCATTTATTGATGTATTGAAATCATAATTGTATAGATACGGTTGTTTTGGAGACAAATTCGAGAGGAAAGACGGTTATTGAGGATTGACTTGGTCGTGGAAGTTTGAGGTAAGTGTTTGGTCTAACCCTAGCTTGAGGGACTAGGAGTTGAGTCTTATTTGCTAATTGCTTCTTGTTGAGTACGACGTATAGGCATGGTGACGAGTATCTATACGTTGGTGTCTAGCATGACCGTGAGTCTTTAAATTGTGAATAACTTGATTCGTTGCATTTCTCTTGCCTTGGTGATGATTCCTATTTGTTGTGAAAAGCTTGTGAAAGGAAATTGTGACCTGTGAACAACGAGGAGCATTGGCTCAAGTTACATTTCAATTGTGAACGTATATGAAATGGTTGAACCCTTTGGAGCATTGGCTCAAGTGGCAAAGTGAGATATGAAATAAAAGTGAAAGGAAGAGAAAGAGTATTTAAATTGTTCCCTTGCCGGGATATTGTTGTTTATTGATTATTTTCCCTTGCCGGGACGTTGAGATTATTGATGTTGTACCCTTGCCGGGATTTAATTATTTAATTGTGTTCCCTTGCCAGAATTTCTTTTATTATTTTGTTCATTCCCTTGCCCCCTTGTTTGTGATTGTTGTTTGGGTGAGGAAGAGTGTAAAGCACGAAGGGTGATGCCGTGCATTGTTTGTTTATTGTGAGGAAAGAGTGTAAAGCACGAAGGGTGATGTCGTGCATTGTTTGCTTATTGTGAGGAAAGAGAGTAAAGCACGAAGGGTGATGCCGTGCCGAACGATGTACCGTTCCGTGCCGATTCTATTGATTATATGTGAGGAAAGAGAGTAAAAGCACGAAGGGTGATGCCGTGCACACTTTATTATATCATTGCTTGGTGAGGATGAGAGTAAAAGCCCGAAGGGTGATGTCGTGCACTTGTTGCTTTCTGTTTCTTTATTAATGTCTGAGTTGTGTTGTTTCCTTCGTTACTGGACGACTTTTACTTGAAATTGTTATTTCCCCCATAGCATGCTCCCCCTCCCATATTAATTACTTGTCTCCGTATTTCGATTCCGCTGTATATGTATATATAACTGCATAGGTTTATGTGATAGTCCGGTCTAGCCTCGTCACTACTTCGCCGGGGTTAGGCTACGCACTTACCAGCACATGGGATCGGTTGTGCTGATGCTACACTCTGTGCTCTTTTGCAGAGATCCAGGTGTTGGAGCAGCTTACGGTGCGCAGCAGTAGTCAGGGAGCCGACCTTCAGTCCACGAGACTCCGAGGTAGCCTTGCTGGCGTCCGCAGGCCCGGCGTCTCTTCTTTCAGTTTTCATGTTCTGTTGACACTTGTATTCGAGACAGACTATGTCCTTTATTTCAAACTCTTATTTGTAGTAATCCTAGACAGTCGTGTATTGTTGTGACACCAGGTGCTGGGTAGAGACTTGTATTGGCTTTCTAGACGCTGTTTCTATATTTAGTTCAGACTTCCGCTAAATTTTATTTTTCGTTGTCTTTTAACTGCTTATTCCCTGATAATTTAGTTGTTTAATCATGTATAAAACGAAATAGGTTAATGTATGCAAAGGTTCTTGGCTTGCCTAGCTTCCACGAGTAGGCGCCATCACGACTCCTAAGGATGGGAATTTCGGGTCGTGACAAAATTAAAGCCCTAACCATAATTAAAGTATTTAATTCCTTCTTTATTCATTCCCAAATAATGACTTTTACAATCCCATAATTATAGCTACACATTATGTAACATTTCTTCTCTCTTTCTTGTAGTAGTTTTCTTTCCATGAGTTAATCATTTTTTTAATTCTACAAAATCTTCTTACATTCTCATTTTAAAAAAAAAAGATAGTAGAAGTAAATTCCAACATTTGACAATAAAAACTAAAGAACGGTACAAAGCCATTTTCAGGCTCAACTTGAGTTGCCATTTCTCTGTTATTTTGTATATTCAGAATAGTGAAAAAAAGATTCAATGTTTCAATATCTAGCAACCAATACAATCTCTATTTCTCATTTTCAATGAGAATACAAGAAGATTTTTTAGAAGTGAAAAGAAAAATTAATAACTCAAGAAAAGAAAATTGCTAAACAAAAAAAAAAAAAAAAAAAAAAAAAAAAAAGAAGAAGAAGAAGAAATGTTAGATAATCTTAGATACCACCACACAACAACTTGAATAAAGCAACACGTTATAGTTTATAAAGTAACATCTCAAAAAGCAAAGAATAAGAGCAGTAATAAGCAAAAATGGAGGAAAAAGAGTAGTAGAATTATAGGAAGCTCACCGTTAAAAGAGATAAAAGATATTATTTGGAATAATGGATAAAAGAAGAAATCAAATACTTTAATCGTGATTAGTGTTTTAATTTATTCAATTAAATCTCATCCATTAATTTTTAATCATGACAAATGTCTCAAATCCAAATAGGAACTTGGAGAAATGGAGAGACTAGAAAATGAAGCGGAGTAAGGAGTTGGATCCCAAAAATTCGATGTTGATCATAACACATGGTATATTTTATATTTGGGCAAATAGCAGTTTTGATCCTTGAGTTATTGCTTTATTCTGATTTTACTCCTATGTTATTTGTCTGAGCACATTAGACTTTTAATTAACCTAAATATGTGATTTTGCTCCCTTAAACTAACAGATGACAAATAGTTAACAGATTATATCCTGGAAGGTCCTTACAGATTGTACAACACGAATTGGGTTATTCTTTATATTCACGGTTATTCTTCTTTTAGGTTAATTTCACGGTTATTCTTCTTTTAGGTTTATTCGAGTTGTGTTGTCACAAACATAAAAGAAGAATAACCGTGAAATTTTTAGGTTTTACTTGTGCTGTGAAATTCTCGAATCTCAGGATTTCGAGCCCGTTTGATCAAGCTGCAAAAAACTGCTTATTTTGAAAAGTGCCTTTTGAAAAAGTACCTTTGCAAAATAGCAGTTTGTGTTTGGCAAATTATTCGAATAATGCTTTTTGCAAGCTCATTGTGTTTGACCAATCTTTTCACAAAGTACTTTTACGTATCAAATTACCAAAAAGGATAGTAAAGGTACAGTTTGCAATTAATATTATTTAAAAAAATTAAATATTTATTATTAAAAAGTTCAATTGAAATTTAAAATGTAAAGTAAAAATATAAATTAAAATTTTCAATCAATATAAAATACGTTATTCCAAAGCAATAACATTGAGTATTTGATATTACTTATTATTTATGATAATCTAAATATATCAAAATACATCATTCATAAATTTAAAATCTACTCTTAGGAATAGGAGAAAGAGAATAAAAGTATGATTAAAATAAATAAAGAGAAGAAAGGTATAGTAGAAATAAAAAGGAAAAGGAAAAGGAAAAGAAAAATATTAAATTAATAAGGGCTAATTTGGAGGCTATAAATTTATTGTAAGGTTATTTTTGTCTTGAACAATTAATTTTTTGCTTCTGCTTCTGCTAAGAAGCTAGAATCTGTAGCTTCTCCCCAAAAGCAGAAAAACTGCTTCTGTTGCTGCTCAAAAGTATATTTTCATCTTAGCCAAACATCTTAAATTTTTCAAGAAGTACTTTTTTTACAAAAAAAAAAAAAAAAAAATTAGCAAATACACATAGGGCGGAAAATATTTACCCGCCCCTACCCATTACCTTTTCCCCCTACCCATTTTTTTTAATACCCAACCAAATAAAGTTAATTCAAGCCAAAACAATTCAAGCCAAGACAATTCAAGCCAAAACCAAGCAAGTTAAACCAAATCAAGCTAAGCAAAGCCAACCCCATTCAAGCGAAGTCAAAGAAAGACAAAAATCAAGCTAAGGTAAGCCAAAATTGGTATAAGAAAAAAACGTTGAGATGGGTGGGTAGGTATGGGTAATATGGGTAATTAATTTTAATTGGTTACGTATATATTGTAAATAGTTTCAAATGGGTAGGACAGAGTAATTATTTTAACTCAATGGCTATTTTACATAAATTGTTCCAAAAAAAAAAAATACTTTTGACCTCCTAAATCCATACATTTATAATCAAACATTTAGTCGTAGAGTTTCTTAAAATATAACATTTACTGGTAATGTTTCATATAATGCTAATATATATAATTTTTTAATTCTTAAATATTTTCCTCGTGAATTCATTTTCCTCCAATTGAAGGAAAATATTTTCCCTACCAAAAGGAGAAAAAACATTATCCAAAACTCTTTTTCAACCTTTCCCACCCTATCTCTCCTCTTACCCCCCCCCCCCCCCCTCAACCCAGCCATCACCCCCAACCATGCCTCCCCCCCAGCCCTCACCCCCTATTGTTTGCCAAAATTATATATTTTTCCAAAAAAATTATTTTCTACACTAACCAAATACTACAGAATATTTTTCCGGAAAAATTTCACTCACCAACCAAATATGAAAAAACTAAGTGATCGAGAAAAATATTTTTCTTTCTTTACAAAGACACCGTTAGTCATTACTTAGATAAGGTCTATTTTATACCAGGGGTCTTTTCTGGTTTGATAAGATATCCGTACGTACTTCCAGACATAAGCATGAGGATTTAGAAAGAGGGAAACAAAAAAAAGGCAAATTTTAAGCAATCGAAACAACTGGTCCCCAGTAAAGCATGGAGTTGAACCCAACTAGTTTGTAATTGAAACGTAGTTGACTGATTAACTGATTTAGCTTCCAAAGATACAAAAACCAGTCAGTAACAACTGGACAACTGAGATTTGATATGAATGAATCCTGTGTACTCCAAAAGACCAACAAAAGCACGAGTTTTAATATTCACTCGCTATTATGATAGAGAAGATGAAGTAGCCAGAATTCCTCACAAAATTGTCAATCCGGGCTGTTAATCACGATATCTCAAATTAACGAACATCCAAAAATCACATAAACGTGAAACACTGGATAAAGAATAATAAAGTCTATTTTTCCGCCCAGTTCGTAAAGAGTACAAATAAATACAGCAAGGTCCAAGCTATTTGCCCATCATTAACAATGAATATTCTCAACAAGCAAAAATGAAAAAGGACTGGACTCTCAGCACAGTGAAAACGGAAGATGGATTGCCTTGCATGCTACTAAGCAAGTCCCACAAATTAAGGCACACACTTCTTCACCATCAATACTTACAGTGAAACGCTACAACAGAGATTCACCCCTCAAGAGTTGTTAACCCGTCACAACCAAACAATTTCAGCTGAGGAAAGAGGAACCTTTGAGACAGCAACTGCCTACCTGTAGCGACTTGATTCAGAGCATCATATTAAATTCATTCTCTGTTAGCGCCACAAAGCTACTAAAAGGTCCCAGGCCGATATTTCATTGGCACGAGAATGGTGGCAAAACACGGTCAGCAATATAAAACCCTGTAAGATTTTCAGCATCTATGAGCACCTACTATTTTAAAGAAACATAGTATAAAACTTGATGGTTCTAACTGGTTTGCAATTGATATATTGAAAACAGATGAAATGGAAAGTCCCTCGAGCACATACGGAAAGATCCCAAATCCAAAATTTAGAGAGAATGTTTACTTTTGAATCTTTATTTTTCATTGAATCTTTATTTTCTTGCAACTTTGAACAATGAGTCTGATTGCATCACGTCACTATAAGATAATTCAAATACAACAGAGAATTCATTTTTCGTGTAAACTTATTAGGGGATCAAGAACAAAACTCATTCTCTACCTTGCCTAACCCTCTATATCAAACTACCCTCCCAAAAAAATCTTTTCCCAAATCAAATAGCTACTTGGTTCCCCAATTCACCAATTGTTTCGCTCTCTTCCTAGCTTACAAGTTTAATTGCAATGAATGGAGCGAGTAAAGCAAACTTTTAACACCAAAACCAATTAAGGATAAAATAATTGGCACAGACCTAGGAAGAACCTCACATAACAGATTTATCGACTTAAAGCATACCAATCAGGAAGGGTCTGAGAAGGAGAGACAGATATTTATCCCTCTATCCCATGCCAAACTAGATAGAGCAACCTAAATTATATCTGCTTGCACTTGTCATTTAAGGCCCCAAGGCCCAAACACCTACCCAAAACTAACCCAGAGATTCCCTTGTAAAAGCACCTGCCCCATCAACTTTCATCTTTCCACGAAATGACATCACTTACCAAAAAGTCCTAGTCATCTCCGTCACTGCTTGTTTGAGATTCTTCATCTATGCCATACATAACTTCATCTACCTCATCATCCTCACTTTCATCCATCTGCCCCTCGAGTGTTAGTGCGGGGCTTTTCCTATTATCAGCCTTCTCAATCTGAAAAGTAAGAACAGAGAAGGGTTCGTATGAGAACATGTACTGGACTGCCAAATTTCTTTTACAATTGAAGTAACCAACCTGTGCCATTACGAGCTGCAAACGGCCAGATAACTGCAATAAAGAGCTCAGGGCTGCCACCTTTGACCTGGTAAGCTGAAGAAACACAAACGATGAAGTACTTAATACCTTTCAAAAATTTTCAGTCTAACAATAGTGATGTTTCGTCATCATGAACAAATAAGAAAATCTTCAACTACCGAGAGACAACTAATTATGGTGACAAATTCTTCAAAATAGTTGGAAAACAAGGGTTGATCTGGCCCGTTGTTCCAGAAACCAGAGCTCAGTTGGAGATCCAATTCTTGGGGAAGTGACAAAAAAAATGTGACATTTATAAAGCATAATATCATGTTGGTGGGAGTTAGCACTCTATTTATTGTGGCAATGTGGCTCCATAGAAATGAGCATGCCTACTCACAGACATTAGTGCCAGTACTTCATCAGAGGAATTTAAAAACTAAAAGCCGAATGGGAAATTGAATAAACCTCAAGATATGTTAAAACTGATTTTAATCAGATATTGACTTCAGTCACCAAACAAATGAGAACCCAAACTAATGAATATTGGGACGGAACAGGTCCAAATGAAGCGGAATGGATTACTTATGTAGTCAACCCCAACTAATTTCGGATTAAGCTATCCACCAAATGATGTATATTGTAAAATGACTTCCATTTCCCTTTGATTTTTTGGTCATTTTCAAACTTGTTCGGTGATCAAACTTCATTAAGCGTTCATGACTACTAATCTTCTTGTAGTCTTGTACAAAGCAAATTCTGTTGAAACTTGACAAGTTTGGAAGGACAAATGTCACTGCCCACCCAATGAGTTCCCAGCTTAGCTACTCAAGGGCCACTACATTACACTTCAGATGTCCCCACTAACAGATGTCCCCACTAACCACCCCTTGTGGAGAAAGGAGGGAGCTTTTTAAGTGGGCGTTTGGACATAAGAATTGTAAAATTTCGAAAAAAAGAAAAAAAAAATTTCAAGTGAAAATGGTACTTGAAAATTAGAGTTGTTTTTGGACATGAATATAATTTTGGGTTGTTTTTGAATTTTTGTGAGTGATCTGATTGAAAATTTTGAAAAACAGCTTTTTGGAGTTTTTCAAATTATCGAAAAAATCCAAAATTCATCTTCAAGTGAAAATTTGATTGTGGCCAAACATGATTTCAAAAAAAAAAGTGAAAATTTTTCGGAAAAAAGTGAAAAAACTTTCATGGCCAAACAGGCTCTAAGATGCTTGCAAGATTTTTGAAGACAAAGAGGAGGAACATAGTTACATTAAGCATGAATCTCTTAGCTCCTTTTTTTGTGTGACATGGCTAGAATCAATGGACGTAGACGCTATGATACATACTATTAGTAATCTGCACAGCTTGTAATTGGAATGTACACGCCAACCAGCACTTTCTCCATGCTGGTCTTTCTGATATAATACTACTCTCCAATTACTTATCACAAAAAAAAAAAAAAAAGGACTGCAAGAATGAGTCTTCAACTTAGGTAACAAAATATAGGTAAAATAATCGATTTTTAAAAGGCACTTTCTTCGTTAATCAATGGAGGGAATATGATTCCTTGCACAAATATGCAGGGTTTGCCGTACTAAAATAAACTGCAGTATCGAGAAAAAATGGCGCTCTATAAGGCAGTGTATTACATGGACTCTTTGTTTACCTAGAATATATGGACCGGCAATGTTATTAAAGGCGAAAAGCGCAAAAAAGCTCTAAGATCTGTTGGGGCTTTAAGCACAAAGCGCAAATAAAGCGTAGGCTTTAATGAAAATAGGCGCAAATGGAGAAAAACTACAAATATGTATGTGTAGTCTAAGACTAATATCTATAAGCATAAATATACCAAATATATGGACAAAGAAATTGAAGAAAATTTACGATAAAGTGAAGTATCAATTGTTTAGTGTCGTCTCTTCCGGATTACGCTTGTTAGCAAGGAAAAATATGCCTTAGAGCCTTGATGACAATACTGAAGCGCCCGTTAAGCGAGGCGAAGCGCTCAACATGTTTTGAGCCTCGCTTCAGGGCTTAAGCGCGCTTTAAGCGCGCCTTTGATAACACTGACGGGTAACATGGGTGTGAGCATTCCTTTTTCTTAAAATAATAGTGATATCTAGGCCAGCTTGTGGACTCACTATACCACAAGTTAGCTGCAACTCCCACCAGTACGGGTATTGGCGAGTAACTTTACCCATCCAGTCTTCCGCAAAACGAAAGAAATCACCTAAGTAGGCGTTTGGAGATGAATTGATCGATATTTGAAAAAAAGTTGTATTTGAAATTAAGTTGAAAAGGGTATTTGGGAATTGAAGTTGTTTGGACATGAAAGCACAAATTGAAGTTTTGCGGGTGAAAACTTGGAAAAAAATTCTAAAGCCTGTTTTTCAAACTTCAACTTCCATATTTCAAGTTTGAAGTGGAAACATAGGTGTGAGCATTTCCTTTTTCTTAAAATAATAGTGATATCTAGGCCAGCTTGTGGACTCACTATACCACAAGTTAGCTGCAACCTCCCACCAGTACAGGTATTGGCAAGTAACTTTCGCATCCAGTCTTCCGCAAATCAAAAGAAATCACCTTAGTAGGCGTTTGGACATGAATTGATCGATATTTGAAAAAAAAGTTGTATTTGAAATTAAGTTGAAAAGGGTATTTGGGAATTGAAGTTGTTTGGACATGAAAGCACAAATTGAAGTTCTGTGGGTGAAAGTTGAAAAAAAAATCGTAAAGCCTGTTTTTCAAACTTCAAGTTCCATATTTCAAGTTTGAAGTTGAAACAATGAGCCAGTTTAATCAACAAATAGTTATTTGAAATAATCTCCAAATATCATTTCAAATTTTTGAAACCAAAGCTATCGACAAATGTTATTTCGAGTTTGTATCTCTACTGGAATTTGAACCTGGTCACCAAGGTTTGCACCCACTTCATTGATCAATATGTCACACCCTTGTAAAACCCTGGTGACCAGGATCATGTTGTTCCTCATCTATACCTCAATCCAACACTCATCCCGAATTATGTAATATATATGAGGAACATTATGATCCTGCCAGCATCACAACTTTTGCAAAATGGTTAAAAGAAAATAGTTAACCACCCATATTATCCACTAAAAAATGGGTTGGATAATGAACTTTTTAGAAACGGGTCAAATATGGATAAGAACCATATTATCCATTTAGAAAATGGATAACCAATGGGTCTAACTTTTACATTTGTAAAGCCTCAAATTGGGGGTTCCTCGAGTTAGCGAGACTAAAAATTCTTCCAAAAGTGATCATATGCAAGAAGTCATGGATAATATGGTTACCCATATTATCCGCCGGTCAACCCGTTTTTATCCGTATTAAATATGGGTCGGATCGGATAATTTATCCGTTTTTCATTATTCGTTTTCGACCCGAATCATATCCGACCCGCCCGTTTGCCACTCCTAATCATAGGCAACCTCCTCTACACACACAATAACCGATATTCTTCGTATAAATGTGTGATACTATAATTTTTGGCATGGAACGGTCAACGGCATCCCGATGAAAGATTAGTTATTAGCTTTTTCCTTGACAGACTTTTTCCATAACTTAGCATACCTGTGAAACCTTCCTTCTCCATAACATACCATCTGGAAAACTGTGTCCCTTTGATATGTAACAGCTATGTTGCTCGGACTCTCCGAAAATGTGGCCGAATACGTGTCGGATCCTCCAAAAGTAGTGCATTTTTGAAGGATCCGACACGGGTGCGGCTACATTTTGGAGAGTCCGCGCAACATAGTGTAACAGAATAACACTCATCACATTAAGTTGAGAAAACAAAAGGAAGTAATTTATCAAAAAGATCAATCAGAAAAGGAGTGAATAAACATACATGTAACTAATCAAAAAGATCAATCAGAAACAAGATTATAGAAAACATGAAACCATCAATAACTTGGCACTCCCAAAGTAATCCCATAATTGCCAAGCAACAGTAGCATAGTGGCAGCATATCCTACCTTGTTCAAGGAATCCAGAAGAGGAGTCAGTGGTTCCTGCGATGTAACAAATTCATTGTGGTTCACCAATATACAGTATATCCATGGAAGAACATGTCTTCCCATGCTTGATCTACAAAAAAGAAAATACATGCAAAACGAAAAAAAGAATTACATATGCATAAAGATTTAGCTATCAATAACTAAAAGGTTTCTCCAACTGGTGCAATGATCCGTTCTGCCAAATAAAACAATAACTAGCCTTTTTGCGGAGTTAAAGGAGGGCAAATTCTGATATGAATTTCCAAATGTATCTCGAATTGAGGCCAATGATCAGTTCTGCGACATTATGTTTAATGATTTTGGTACAGAAAAAATTATATATTTAAGAGAGTTTCAGGAGGATGAAATTTTTCCAATATGAATTCCCAAATCCTAACCTAATCGAGAAATCCCCGGAGGGCAGGTGCTGTCGAAGGTCGGTGAATAATGGGCCCGCCCTTAACCTTCTTCACTTTACCCAGCTCCCTCTGCCCGTTTCAACTAAAACACCAGGCTTTTGTCAGCGCCAGGTTCGAACACGTGAGGTGTGCCTAATCTACACATCACGCGCTGCCCACTTATCACTAGATCAAAGCCCTGGGGCTATTTGTTGGTAGTAGTTTCAAGATCTTTCAATTTTATCTCAAAATTCAAATGACTAGTGTCCAAGAACAATCTGTGAAACTAGTTTTCACATCCAAGAACTGAACCAGGCAATTATTTTAGGGACTTAACTCAAAATAGAGTACAATTTTGTAGTGCATTTCTTTTTTCCCCTTAAGTGGGAGGATGCAGTGCATCTGTTAATACATGCAATATCCTTCAAGGATTTGAAGAGCCCACCTGGACTGCCATGCAGCCACCAAGGCATTCAATAAGTTGTAAGCATCAGGCGACTCCAAAGATAAAACAGCTGATTTCATCTGCGTTCAATGAATACAGTTCAAACAAATTATTGAAGATATGGTAACATAAAAAGTGAGCAAATCAGACCCAAGAGTATCCTCAGTATTCCAAGAGATACAGACCTTCTTCGGTGGCATACTAGCATCAACACTTATTCCTTTCAAAATCTTAGGATCAAGAATTGAGCTAGGCGAGAGATCATAGTCACTGCTAATTATACCTATGGATCTTAACTGGTCCTCCATGCAAATTGTGACCTCATCTTCACCATGTTTACCAATGACATCTGTAAATAGCAAAGCAAAAGCTTCCACGCTAAGTAGTAAACATTTAGGTAACATATAATTTATTCTCGAGACAAAAGGATAAACACAAAAAAGTTAATTGAGACAATATTCTAACAGTCCATAAAACTCGGGATGAGAACTATAGTTAGCGAAAACTTCCGAGTTCTTCTAACAAAATCTCATCTGAGGTCACATAACTTACTCTTCACCAGTACTCCCTCTGTTTCAAAAAGATTGGCACATTCCTATATTTCCTTAATGGGAAGCTTCTATAGCCACACAAATGTTATGGCTTGTTTAAGACCACAGGTGTCAAGTTTTATAGTCAAAATGTTATGGCATATTTAAGACCACAAGTTTCAAAAAAATTCCTCTCTTTATTAAACTTTGTGCCAAGTCAAACTAAGACAAACAAATTGAAATGGAAGTAGTAGTAAAGCACTGATGAAAAGTGAAGAAAGTTCCTCTCACACATTTGAGTTGACAAATTAATATTCAGTGCAAAAGCACTAGTCAGATCATGGATCACAAGTCTCAATATGACGATTAACCCGAATAAAGCAGGGATCTGAGAGCAGCAGAGAATGTCAAATGAGTGTTGTTTACTTCAACCTAAGAACAATTCTGGCATGGAGTAACCCGTAATGTTACCAAAGGCGAAAAGCGCAAAAAAGCTCTAAGGTACGTTGGGCCTTTAACCGCAAGGCACAACTAAAGCGTGGCTTTTAATGAAAAAAGGCGCAACTGGAGAAAAAGTAAAAATATGTATATGTAGTCCAAGACTAATAATTATAAGCATGAATAACAAATATATGGACAAAGAAATTGAAAAAAAATTACGATAAAACGAAATATCAATTGTTTAATGTCGCATTTTCAGGATTACACTCATTGGCAAGGAAAAGTATGTCTTAGACCCTTGATGTGACACTAAAGCGATCACAAAGCAAGGCGAAGCGCTCAACATGTTTTGAGCCTCACTTCAGGGCTTAAGCGCGCTTTAAGCGTGCCTTTGACAACACTACTTTTATCAGCAGTTCTAATCTGTAAGATTCTTCCTCTTCGCCTTTGACAACACTACTTTTATCAGCGGTTCTAAGCTATAAGATTCTTCCTCTTACGGAATGGCAATGTGCCTTGAAATCAAGATATGCAACCACAACAAGTTCGAAATACAGACACACAAAAAGTGTGCCAAAAAAACCAAGATAACACAAAAATTGGTGCAATGTTAGGTGATACCTTTGCTTACTGTGGGCTTAATTCCATGCTCGACACCAACCTGATCAAGAATCTTAGGCAAAGGAAGTAAGGCACCCTCTGCATTTGCACAATCAAGAGCAGTAACTGTTCAATGCAAAAAAAAAAAAAATGGTTAGGACAGACGTGTATCAAACATGCAAATTGATCATCGCATTTAATGATGGTACAGACCATGAAACAGGAAAAAGGGTTGTCTCAAATCATTGTGATTCTTAACCTTTAAAATTGAAAACAAAGTAGCACTTTTTCCTTCCATCCTGAAGAAACAGATGGTCGAAAAGGTAAACGTGTTGCAAATTACCATTTATCAGTGTAACTCCATAACTCTGTCTCAGGAAAATTATGCTGAAACATCCCAAACATCACCTCATACTTATGCATAGTAAACGAATGCCCTCTGTCTCAGGAAAATTATGCTGAAACATCTCAAGCATCACCTCATACTTATGCATATTAAATGAACGCCAAAATCATACACAACTTGCAGCTTAAGGATTACACAAAAGAGGAGAAAGACATTAAAAGTACATAATGGCACAGGACGACTGTCATCTCAAGCCGACAATTTTTCTTTTATGATTAATATGGCATAAGATTGTATCAGATGGGTGCTGAGAATACAAAAAGGGGCTAGAAACAAGAACGTGGTGCTGGATTGGACCTACTTTCATCCTAGACATTTTCAAATACTAAAACGTAAAGACAGGATTCACAAGGATACATTGGGCTCTTCTACCTACTGGGCCATAGATTATGAGGTCGAAATTCTCTAACAATCTGGAGAATAAGTTAAGTGAGGTAGGGACATGTAGATATTATCCACGTGGAAAGAAATGAAAATGCATTAAAATTTGGGAGGGAATAGCAAATTTGCTGATATAAAGGAAGATTCCAGAAACATTTACATCGTCATGCCAAATATGTCAATAGCAATCCATACCTATTTAACCCGGCAATTTGATTATCAAATACGGGGTTCAACAATTTTATGTTTTGACATAGAAATTAGAGAAGACAGGGGAGGCAAGTGCAAAGGAAGGAGGAGAGAGTGTTACCCTGACTCTGAGTGTTAGATGCTTGTTTAGATTTGCGAGATTGACTGAAGGGTAGAAGGATCCCGTCAAGTGAACTTTTTAATCTGATATCCGCCCCAGGCTGCACCATAACTTTTTCAAATGATGGTTTTATTAACAAGCCATATGCAACAAACATATGACCGGAACCAGATGTGCCAATAGATTGCAATTTTGCTGAAAAAATACTATGCACGGCTTCTTTATGTTTCTTCAGAATTTTATCATCTAAAGATGCGCATATTTTTGTGGGCTTCAAATTGTGCAATTCCTCAAAACTCTTTTCCATGCCAAAAGTAGCAAACACCAATTTCTGAAATGGCCAAAACACCTAAACTAGCATCATTTTCAACTCCAGATTTAATGCAGTAACTATCCAAAAAGACAGCAGGGTGATCCATTGGAAGCAAGCAGCACGCTGATTTCTTTTTGCTACCATCCAACTTCCAAACTGCTACGTGTCGGTCACCACCAGCAGAAGAAAGTACATGTCTCCCATCTTCAGAGAAAATCATACACCGAACAGCCCCCTAATATAAAAAGGAGAAAAGAAATAAGGTGACTCACAAGGATGGTAACAGAAGTATTCTGCAGTCTGTATTAACTTCACTTAATCCCGATGCAAATGCATCAAAAGGGAAGCATATAAAAAATAAAATGAAATATGCATAACACTCACAGGGTGGCCTGAAAACTTCTGGAGCTTTTTGTCATCCAAGCAATTGAAAATTTTCAACTGAGAAGTTGCTGTTGCTAATATTTTCCCATCTGGCTAGACAGAAAGCCAAAAGAGGAACCAGTATCATATCAGCATAACCAAATTAAGCATAGAATGTTGGCTGATACAAGAAAACGACTACAGGAATGCTAACACGAGATAGAGGGAGAAGGAGGACACAAATGGAGCAATGGCATGTATCCAGAACATATAGTGATCTAAATATGACACGAGAAGAATCTTGATAACTCTTAGCTCAGGGAATCTTGTATCATTGTTGCGAGTACTCCATTTTGCATTTAAAAAACGACAAGGGGTAAAAGATGCCACTCATTCAGTAACTCATCCAGATTGACTAAAACCTGGATAATTAAAATATAGCCATCATCAAAGACAATGAACATTTACAGATACAAACCTGACGAAACGGATAAAGATGATATTGCTTTAGTGGAAGCTTTAAACTTATGCAGTAAGTTCCCCGACATGGAGTCAATTTTGCAAACCAGTCCATCAGCACCAGCCGTGTAAATGAATGAACCATGTGAAGGGAATGAGATGGCATTGACACCGCTGCTCATTGACATACGAATTTCAATAAAAGCAGGGGAGATATGTCATATCATAATCTTACTATATAATAAAAATCCTATACGTAAATATAAGGCAATGCACCTTTGAACTGTGAGAATGATAAATGTAAGAAGAGCAGAGACAAGCTTCAAGATGGAGATAGTACAAGTGGCAAGTGGCGGAGCCAGAAATTTCCCTAAGGGGTGTAAAATATAAAAAGGTAAATACACAGAGAAGCTAAGGGGATTCAATATATAGCATATATACATAAAAATAATATTTTGACCTAGCTACATAGTGTAATTTTCCGGTGAAGAGGTGTCAGCTCCTTAACCTAAGGTGGCTCCGCCACTACAAGTGGCATGAGCTACGGGTCATTACTATACTTCTGAGAGTAACTTTTATTGAAAAGAGTTCCGCTTTACTTTTACAAATTTAGGATACAAAAGCACGGAGCAACTAATGACAACCAAAAACAACAAGAGTAAAACATGGCGAAAAAATATTTTCATCACAAAATAGCAGAACTAACAAAAATTCATCCAAAAACTCCTTCTTCGAAGTTGGACATATGTGCTAGACATCAAATTCTGAGCCTCTATATTTATACTTGTCAAATTGCAATCTAAAAGCTACTCTACCTTTTCTTCATAATGTGTCCTACACCTCGAATTGAATGTCCAACACATAGTACGCAGAAGAACACATAAAAGAAAGCTATTTACCATTCTTTCTACAAGTCAAGATAATATTAGTTATGAGTTACGCAAAGAACTCACCCAGGATGGCAATCAGTAAATCTCCATTTGAGATGACCTGCAGATACATCTAGAGCCAAAACATCACCACTGCCTGTACCTAAAACCAATAATGAAGTTCCAAGCTTCCTTTTTTTCTGAGCAACAAGTAAAATAGCTCTCAATAAAGGAGTTGAAGTTAGATTAGAACTAAATATTCACTCTGTTTCAATTTATGTGACAGGCTTTCTTCATTAATCAGTGACATATTTCTAATTTATTAATAATTTAACTTTAAACTTTTCATTTTATCCTAAATGAGAAGCTATGCCTTTACCATTAAGCTTTTAAGACCACAAGTTTTACAAGTATTTTTTTTTTCTTCAACTCCGTGCCGAGTCAAACTAAATTGGAACGGAGGGAGTAATACATTTTCTTTTCTCAGACAGGGAATTTCACCTTTCTGTCACATGATAACCACTTCATGCAAGTATAATCCATAGAAAGATGACCTCCTGGCTTAGTAAACAAGCTTGCTGTTGTCTCAGTTGACACAATATCTGCAAACTCCGTTTGTACCTGACCCTTCAGTGTATCCCATATCTGAAAGTAAATGGTAATACAGTGAAATAAAATTCCAATAAAATGTAAAAATTTCTTTAACATGATTAGAGGAGTATACCTTGATACGGCCATCACCAAAACTGATAGCAAAGAAGTCCAAAGAGGGACTCAAACAAGTCAAAATGTCCCTTATATTTGTTGTGCCCATTGCTGAAAGGGATGATCTGAAACGAAAGTAAAAACTCCAGCTGCTGCACGGGCGGTGACCAAGGGCGGCTCTAGGGTGAGGCAAGGGTAAGGCAAGTGAAGCTTTTGCCAAGTCGAGCGCTGATGAGAGGAATATATGTAATTTATATTTATATAATTATGATAAAATATTTTAAATAGCGAAAAATATGAAGAAAGATTATACATAAACAAGAAAAAAATTGATAAGCAAGTAATTATATTATTTAATAATAAGAGAAAAAATTTATCCTATTGTATTAAGAGCCCGTTTGGCTTAGTTGATCTAAAGTAGTTGATACGTATTAATGATTTAAAACACTTTTAAGTGTTAAAACTAATTTAATGAATAAGTAATAATGTGTTTGGACAAAAGTGTTCAAACTAATAATAAGTATGTGAAATGTTTGGGGAAAAAGTGATAATAAGTATTTTTTCTGTTAAAATAACTTAAATGCCCTTAAAATTATTTACCGTAATAAAAACGTAATTTTTACAAGATTGTAAATTAAAAGTTGATTCAAATAGAATAATTTATGTCTCATTAAACTTTTAACACAAAATTATTTTTTATAAATAAAAATTATTTTAAGATAAGTTAAACAACAAACATAATCTTTAATATAATAATTAATATTTTGACTAAAGTTTAGTTTGTGAGTAAATCATACTTTTTAACACAAAATTAATTTTTATAAATAAAATTTATTTTAAGATAAGTTAAACAACAAACATAATCTTTAATATAATAATTAATATTTTGACCAAAGTTTGTGAGTAAATCATACTTAAAATAAGTACATAAAATTTTGTATAAAACATATACGCAATTAATGAAATCTTGTTTGTTGTTAATTAAATTAAAACATTCAAATATCATAAATATTTGCAACAATATAATCACGAGTTGCAATCAAAAGTTTGGTATGTAATAAACAATGCAAACAATTTGTTTAAGTTAAAGAAGATGAAAGAAGAGTGATTTATAAACGAGCAACTTTCTCACTTGCTGTTGACATAGAAAAGCTTCAAACTTGAATATAGTTTCTTGATGATGGCAGTAGGGTTACTGAATTTGGAGAAAAGACGTGAAAAAGGTGAAGGAATGACGTTAAGAAGAGAGTCGGAATTAATATTGTACTTTATAAAGTATATTTCACAAATTATGATAACATTAGGGATAGAATAGTAAAATACTTGGGCAATCCTGCCAGTCGAGGAGGCTACTTGGGAGGAGATGCAGAGCAGTTATCCACGCCTATTTGAGACTCTAGATATGACTATAGCCTCGTTCGAGAATGAATGTTTATTTAAGAGGGAGAGAATGTAATGATCTGACCCGTCGTTTTATGTATTGTATCCCTCTTCCCCTGTTTTATCGCTTCTTTTATGTTCATTTGTAGTAATGTGATTTACCGGGGTGGTTGTTTTAGTTTCGTGGAAGTTTTGGAGTCAATTGGGGCACTTAGTCCCAAGGTTGGAAGCTTAAGTTGAAAGAGTTGATAGAAGTTTAGCTTTTGTGTAAACGACCCCGAAATAGATCTTGATGGTTTAAACACCTTTGGAAGGTAATTTTGGACTTAGGAGTATGTTCAGATATTGATTTGGAGGTGTGTAGGTTGGTTTGAGGCTCTTTAGCGAAAATGAGAAAAGTTGAGGGTTTTGGAAGGTTGAGAGGTTTGACCGAGAGCTGACTTTGTTGATACCGAGTTCATATTTTGGTTCCTGGAGTTGGAATAGGTCCGTTGTGTCATTTAGGAATAGTGTGCAAAATTTGAGGTCATTCGAAGTTGATTTGATATAGTTCGACATTGGTTTTAGAAGTTGGAAGTTCAGTAGTTTCATTGGGCTTGAATTGGGGTTTGGTTCATAATTCTGATGTTGTTTGATGCAATTTGAGGCTTCGACTAAGTGCATATCGTGTTTTAAAATGCATTGGTATCTTTTGATGGGGTCTCGAATGCCTCGGGTGTAATTTAGAGTGAAATCGGATTGAGATTTGGACTTAAGGAAATGATGAAGCTTCAGGTATGGTGTAACCGCACCTGCGTGGTTTGGTCCCAGGTGCGGAGCCATAGACGCGGCCTATTGTGCGCAGGTACAAAATTTGGGAAGGAAGTCTGGGAGCGTAGATGCGAAGGTGATTCCGCAGAAGCGGACGCACTTCTGTGCAACCAGGTTCGCAGAAGCGGAGTTGAGCTGGCAAGGTAGTGGTCGCAGATACGTACGGGGTGCTGCCTTTGCGGAAGCGCAAGTGCGAAGTTTGTCCGCAGAAACGGACTCCCAGATGCAAAGATTTTATCCGCAGGTACGGAAAAGCGAAGGCTTCAGGAGGGCCGCAGATGCGCAATTGGGCCGCACTCGCGGAACCGCATATGCGCAATTGGGATGCAGCTGCGAAACCGCATATGCGGTTAAGTGAGCCGCAGGTGTGGAATGACTAGCAAAACTTATATCGAAGGGTTTCATATTTTTCTCTAATTAACTCGGGTAGGGGCAATTTTTTAGAGGGTTTTGACTACAATTGAAGAGGTAAGTGAAGATTCATCATTTTTATTGATAAATATTGATACCCATTGATTATTACACCTAGTTTATAGGTGTTTAAGGTGAAAATTGGAGATTTAGACTATGTTGTTGGAGAGTAAGATTTGATGGTTTACGGGTCAATTTGTGATTGGAATTGGATAATTTTAGTACGGTTGAACGCGCAATTGAATGGGTATTCAGAATTTATGAATTTTCTCCGATTTTGGGGGTGCGAGCCCGGGGTTGACTTTCCGATTTTAGTTAAAGACCTTAGCTTTATCATATGGAATCGATTCCTATAGCTTGTATTGATTAAATTAAGTTGTTTTGGCTAGTTTCGGATCGTTCGGAGGCCGATCCGCCAGGCAAAGGCTTGTTGTAGTATTGATTTGCGCATTTTGAGGTAAGTAAAATTTCTAAACTTGGAATTGAGGTATTTATCCCCTAAAAAATATGTTATTTGTGTTGTGTTAGAGTGACGCGCATGTTAGGTGACGACCGTGTGGCCGTGCACCATATAAATCACGATCCGGGTTGATTTTTGTACTGTGCTGCTATCAACTCTTGTTTTATTCGTGAAATTCCTACTTATTAGAGTAATTGAGTTGTAACTCACGTTAGAAATCATGTTTATGCTATGTGTTAATTCGGTTGAGACCTAACGAGGCTATTTTTGTTGTTTTGAGTTATCTGCTTTGACTGTAATTATATACTCAGTCATGATTCGTCACTTGCATATTATATCTCAGTCTCTGTTCATCGTGCATTATTGCATCACATGTTATCGTTTATTGGGATGAGTGGTATGAGATTGTGAGCCCTTGAGACTTGAGAGGTTGATGGTTAAGGTGGGCCTTAGAGGCGTGTTGAAAATGTTACTGTAGATCGGGCTGCATGCCGCAGCAGGCCATATTGACTTTACTATTATTATTATTATTATTATTATTATTATTATTATTATTATTATTATTATTATTATTATTATTATTATTATTATTGTTGTTGTTGTTGTTGTTGTTGTTGTTGTTGTTGTTATTATTACGGAAAAGGGCCTAAACTACCCTTATCGTTTGCTAAATGGTTTAAAAATACCCTCCGTCCATCTATCCGTCCAAAAAAAGCACATGACGTTAATTCTATTATTAAAATTACCCCCACGTTTAATGGAAGAACTTGTGGGTCTTCAATTTAATGACATGGCAATTTTTTGCTGGACCACGTGGCAGTTCGGGCCAAAATAACTTATTTCGACCCACTTACCTGATCCGACCCTAAGTTTGTTACATGGGTTATAAAACTACATTAACCCTACCGATTTTCAGTATTCTTCTCCCAGTTAGGATCTTGGTCATCTGAAAAGCTCATATGAGCTTCTGCCCAAAATTTCCTTTTCCTTCAAAGCTTGATTTTGGGTGTAAACATTGTGCCTTTATTAAATTACTTTAGAGCTGAATTAAATCACTCACCGGAAAATTCAAAACTCTAGCCGGAAAAACAAATAATTTCGTTAAAGTTATCGGAGAAATTAAAATGGCACCATCGACGAATAGTTTAATTCTATCACTGAAGGTTGTGCTAATATAAATTGGGGCAGTTTCCTTAGCAGTGATATTAAAAGCGTCAATTCCACGGGTTTTTAACGAATTACCAACCATTTGGAGTGCCGTTATAGCTTGGCTTAAACCTCTGTATCTCTTTATTTTTATCAATGGTATAATCATCGTCATCGGTGCCACTTCTTGTTCCTCGAACCATAAGGAGCCCAACTCATCGAGCGATTGATTTCAACTATTGATTACTGCTAGAACACCTCCACAGTCAGATTTGATAGCGATTACACAGTCGGAGCTTCACCCAGTCAAAAGTGAAGTAAAGGAAGTGTTTGAGGCAGCCGCACCTGTGCAGGTGAACAAACTTTTTTACCCAGGTGTTTGAGGTTAAGCTTGTGGTGGTGAATGGCTCTAGAGCTGTAAATGTGAATCAAGTAGATGAAGATGCGAAAGATGAGCCTGTTGACAGTGATGCGATTATGATTTCAAAATTTGTTGTGGCTCCGTTGTAGGAAGTTGAAACTGAAATTTACCAATGTAAATTTGGTCTATTTATGTTCTGTAAGTTTTCCAATGATAGGGTTTATGATTGGAGAAGAAGAAAGGGGGAGGTCAGATTAGTGGGAATGGGTGTGATAAATTCCACCCATATTTGTAAATGGGTCGGATAAGGTAAATGGGTTGAAATAATATTCATTTTTTATTTCAGTCAAAGATCGCCGCGTGGCCCAGTTAAAAATCGCCACGTGGCCCAGTTAAAAATTGCCACGTGGCCCAGTTAAAAATCGCCACGTGGCCCAGTTAAAAACCGCCACGTCATTAAATGAAAGACCCACCAATTCCGCCATTAGTCGGGGGTGTTTAACCAAAAAAATAGATTTTTAGTCAAAGCTAGAAATTAGAAGAATCGGGTTACTGATAATCGGAAAAGTAAATAAAGAAAGAAATTTTAGAATAGCCAAGTATGAAAGCTGGTAAATCAGAGTATATTTCAATAGTTACCCCCCTCCAGTGATTACATATTTCTCCTTTTATAGGTCCCTTTGGGAATCTTTGGAGATGCACGTTATGCCTAAGCCATAATGAGGCTATTACGAGTAATTAATAACATTAAATGGTACGTTACATAATCATTACATTGAATGTATATATTCCTTAACGGCCCCAGCATTTAATACCCTTTAAATGCCGTATTTGCATCTTTTTCTTTAACCAGGTTCATTCGTCTCATTGTTCGTATGTAAATAAGTTTAAACAGGAACGGGGCGATGAACCTTTCGTCCCGTGCCTCTTTTTACCCGTACCTGTTTGTAACTCTTGAACCGTGGCAAATCACAACTCATTATCCATTCCACGTGTCGGGACACGTCATCATGTATATATGAATACAAATTTTTCCCAATACAGATAGTCCCCCCACTTTCCATTTATTCATCAGTTCGAATATTTGGGAAGTGGAATTCATTAAAGGAGAATTTTTGTCAACATTAATGCTCTGACAGAGTTGACGCTTCAATTGTCACTTCCTTTTAATGCACTAGACACGTGTCATTCTCTTATTGGTCGTACTATTTTGCAGCACTTTTTTAGGCTTTCTTTTCGGCTTCACTTTTCACGAAGTATCAGTTATCATTATTATGGTTCTCCCATCATCATACTTTTTCTCTTTGCCAGATATCCATTAGTATAAATATAACTTCTCTTCTTGTCTTGTTTCNGCCACTACAATGGGCATGAGCTAGGGTCGATTACTTATACTTCTGAGAGTAACGTTTATTTGTAAAGAAGGTTCCGCTTTACTTTTACAAATTTAGGATACAAAAGCACGGAGCAACTAATGACAACCAAAAACAACAAGAGTAAAACATGGCGAAAAAATATTTTCATCACAAAATAGCAGAACTAACAAAAATTCATCCAAAAACTCCTTCTTCGAAGTTGGACATATGTGCTAGACATCAAATTCTGAGCCTCTATATTTATACTTGTCAAATTGCAATCTAAAAGCTACTCTACCTTTTCTTCATAATGTGTCCTACACCTCGAATTGAATGTCCAACACATAGTACGCAGAAGAACACATAAAAGAAAGCTATTTACCATTCTTTCTACAAGTCAAGATAATATTAGTTATGAGTTACGCAAAGAACTCACCCAGGATGGCAATCAGTAAATCTCCATTTGAGATGACCTGCAGATACATCTAGAGCCAAAACATCACCACTGCCTGTACCTAAAACCAATAATGAAGTTCCAAGCTTCCTTTTTTTCTGAGCAACAAGTAAAATAGCTCTCAATAAAGGAGTTGAAGTTAGATTAGAACTAAATATTCACTCTGTTTCAATTTATGTGACAGGCTTTCTTCATTAATCAGTGACATATTTCTAATTTATTAATAATTTAACTTTAAACTTTTCATTTTATCCTAAATGAGAAGCTATGCCTTTACCATTAAGCTTTTAAGACCACAAGTTTTACAAGTATTTTTTTTTTCTTCAACTCCGTGCCGAGTCAAACTAAATTGGAACGGAGGGAGTAATACATTTTCTTTTCTCAGACAGGGAATTTCACCTTTCTGTCACATGATAACCACTTCATGCAAGTATAATCCATAGAAAGATGACCTCCTGGCTTAGTAAACAAGCTTGCTGTTGTCTCAGTTGACACAATATCTGCAAACTCCGTTTGTACCTGACCCTTCAGTGTATCCCATATCTGAAAGTAAATGGTAATACAGTGAAATAAAATTCCAATAAAATGTAAAAATTTCTTTAACATGATTAGAGGAGTATACCTTGATACGGCCATCACCAAAACTGATAGCAAAGAAGTCCAAAGAGGGACTCAAACAAGTCAAAATGTCCCTTATATTTGTTGTGCCCATTGCTGAAAGGGATGATCTGAAACGAAAGTAAAAACTCCAGCTGCTGCACGGGCGGTGACCAAGGGCGGCTCTAGGGTGAGGCAAGGGTAAGGCAAGTGAAGCTTTTGCCAAGTCGAGCGCTGATGAGAGGAATATATGTAATTTATATTTATATAATTATGATAAAATATTTTAAATAGCGAAAAATATGAAGAAAGATTATACATAAACAAGAAAAAAATTGATAAGCAAGTAATTATATTATTTAATAATAAGAGAAAAAATTTATCCTATTGTATTAAGAGCCCGTTTGGCTTAGTTGATCTAAAGTAGTTGATACGTATTAATGATTTAAAACACTTTTAAGTGNTTTTCGATGTATGCTTGGGTCAAATTGGTCCGATTGTGTGGAGAGCTGTCGCCTGTTTGAGGCACCTTGCTAACATGGCAGATGTTGAATTCACTTTACCCCATCTAATTCATCTTTACTCCCCTAGGCTCTTTCGAAACGGCGTGTTTGGTTTAGCAGCCAGGAGTAAGAGGGTCTTAGTGAGTCCCGAGGATGATAAAGACCGTGGCTGGTATGCCTGGTTTGTTGCTGCTCCCACTGCTGGTTTAGTGGGTGAAAAGAACGTTCGCTTCCCTGAGAAGTGGAATTTTGCACGTAAGTGTTAAATTTTTCTCATGCCTTTTTATTCCCAAGGCTTATTTTTCTTAATCTTGCTTCTTTTTCTTTTCAGCAACCATGGGTGTTGTGGAATCTGTGCCCAACTTCCGTGGTTGGGTAGAAAAGTTACTGAAGATTGCCCCAATGGAGGGTAGATCATGGAAAACTCTTTCCAACCGTTATGGTTGGAAAGTAAAAACTCATGGTAAGGATTTCTATTTTTACCTTATCTATTTAAGTATTTTTTGTTGTTCTAACTTCCAACCTTCTTTCTATCAGGTTTTGCCATTCGAGGAATTACTCCAGAGGCCATCTTGGCATCCCGTGACTCCTTAAGTGCTCGCACCTCTTCAGATCAAGATATATTCTTGGGATCTTCAGTTCAAGATATATTCTTGGAATCTGTAAAGAGAAAATCCGCTGAAGAAGATGATTCTGAAGAAGAAGACGAGGGTTCTCTGGTGTCAAGACCAAGAGTCAGGAGACGTATCGTCTCTGAAAATGAGGCTGATGTCTCCCCTCACTTATCTCTTTCCGAACCTGTTATTACTCCAGTAATCATCCCTGATGATGATATTTCTCCTCCTCCTGACACTCATGAATCTATAAATCAGCTCTTTATCAGTGGTTTCGATAGTGGATCTTTAGGACCAGTTCTAAATGAACTTCCTTTATCTTCTTTTACCTCTTCCGTTCCTGTGATTGCTTCTTTACCTTCATCAACTACTATTTATGTACCTTCCTCCATTATTTTTACCCCTTCCACTGCTCCTCCTTCAGTAACTCATCCCCCCATTGTCCACCGTACAGAAGTGGGCTCTTCGAGTAGGGGTTCTGCTATGAGGAGCGTGATCATCGAGGTTCCTGCCAACAACAGTCTTTTAAGAAAGTCCGGGCAAGCTGATACTTGGCTCGAACCTCTGATTGGCCCTATTGAGAAGGCTAAACTTGAAAGCCATAGTAATATAACCCTCATGAATGATATAGTTCATGCAACTTTGACGGTATTTCTGTTCTTTTACTTTGACGGTATTTCTGACTTTTGACTTCGGGAGTCCTAACCTTGCCTCCTTTTTTTCTGTTTGTGTAGGCCAATCGTATCGGTACTGAACTAATGACCCGAATCCCTCTTTTGGAAAAACTGGCTCGTGACTTGGAAAAGACTGCTCATGATGCAGACGAAGCTGCCCGTGGTTCTCAATTGGAGGCAAACAACTGGAAGGGCCAGTTTGAAAGTGTACAAATCGATATGGAGATCTTGGAAGAGAGGAAAAATACCTTGGAGAAAGAAGTTCAAACACTAACCTCCGAGCTGGCAGTGATTAAAGCTATTTCAAGCCAAACCAAGAAGGAAAAAAGACGCCTTGAATCTTCCTTTTCAGAACAGCTGTCCAAGGTCAACGAGGAAAATAGGGCTCTAAAGACTTTGCTAGCTCAGAAAGAAATGCATGCAGGGGAATTAGCACAAAACCTTTCACGGGTACAAGAAAAATTGCGAGTTTCTGTAGATAAGGTTCATGCTTTAGAGAGTTCTCATACCACCCTTCAGTCATCTTATAGTTCTGTCTTAACTAAAAACGAAGAACTTAAGAATGAAGTTGCTGCTTGGGAGAGTGATTATGAACTTCTTGAAGAGTCAACCAATGTTGAGGTAAGATGGACCTATTTAAAGTCTCGTCGTGACCCCTTGGTAGAAATGGGCCAAGAAAATTTCAACCTGGAATCTGAATTAGCCAAGGTGAACGAGGCTATTGAACGAGCACAACAACCACAAGATTTTTCATCTCCCGAGGCTGGAACTTCTGTGACTGAAACTCTTTTGGCTGAGACTCCCGCAGTTGAAGTCCCCGTGACTGTTGAAATTGCCACGAGTGTCACACCTTCCTCAATTTCATCCATGCCTCTTACTGCTAGTCAAGTTGAAACTTCATCTATTGATACTCCAATGGTTGAAAATCAAACTGCTTCTGTTGGCGATGCTGTTCCAGTTGAGCCCGCTGATGATCTCTCTTCAGTCCTTTCCTCTTAGAGACAAATAAATTTACATATGTTTTTAAATTCCCTTTGCAGGTATCTATTTGGAAAAGTGTGTTTAAAGCTCTTGGACTCATTTGAAAGTTTTTGTAATCAAACCCTTGGCTATCACTTAAGGGTTGATTTTTAGAAGTACAAGTCCCCAAGTCTTGTTATGGGGCATTTTGTATAAACAAGTCGATGACTAAGTTTATACTTTAGTCTTTAGTTTTTAAATATTATGAAACTTTTATTTCCGTCTGTTCTATCCTTGCCTTTTTGATTTTCAAGGTCTTAGAATGATAGTCTGCATTTTTGTTCTTTGAAAAATGCTTCTGTTAACCCCATGACTAAATAACATGAGTTTTATAAAAGAGGGCCCTTTTATATTTTGACACTTAATGAAGAAGACATCTCAACTTCATAATGGTGTTATCATACGATAAAAGAAATAGGAACACACATGTTTTTTGCAATAACTTTGACAAGTTTTGAGTAATACTTTACATGTATTTGAATTACATCTATAACTTTCTCGCAACTGTTTTCCTTGTAACAGATTTATACAAAAGAAGAACAATAGATACGGGATTTTTACTTATAACCCGTTTTAGTACATAGTCCTTTTAGCTCCAGAACATTAAGAAGAGTTTGAGAGATGACTCCATTGTTCTTATGGGAAAGAATACTATGATGACTCCATTGTTCTTATGGGAAAAAAAATACTATGATGAGTGCCATTGTTCTCATGGAAAAGAATACTATGATGAATGTCATGACTTCGTAACTTTCACTCCGTACTTGATTCTTCTAGGCTTGATTTTCTAAATCTTCTTTGCCTTTTTGATACACGTGACTATACTATGTAGTCCCCCAAGTGTTTGAGCGTTGAAGTATGAAGCCTCGAGCACTTAGTAGTTTCCTTCACCTGGTCTTTTTCCTGAAAAGGAAATACATAAGGGACTCGGGGGTGCGATTATAGATGAAGACTGCTTAACCCTATTTACTTCTCAGAATAATTGTAACCCTGGGCTAGGAATTTTAGTTTATTCCATTTTGCCTTACAGGTCGTGACTCATCATTTAGTACGGGTTAGCGTTTTGCCTATCATCTAAAATCGTTAGTAAAATTTTAATAATTCAAAAAATATAATTTAACATGGTGATACCTGACCGTGGATTTTTCCTTAGAAGTAGTATCTCTTCAAATGAACTGCATTCCAATGTGAAGGAAGCACCTTCCCATTCATTTTTTCCAACTCGTATGCTCCTTTTCCTGCAATATTTCGAACTCTGTAGGGTCCTTCCCAGGTTGGACTTAGTTTACCCGCATTGGCTGCCTTTGTAGATTGAAAAATCTTTTTAAGCACGAAGTCCCCAATTTTGAAGTACCTTAGCCGTGCTTTCCTGTTGTAATATCGTTCGATCACTTATTTTTGTGCCGCCATTCTTATTAATGCAGCTTCTCTCTTGCCTTCCAGTAAATCCAAATTGACCCGCATCTCTTCATCATTAGCCTCTTGTGTTGCTTGTGAGAATCTTGTACTTGGTTCTCCTATTTCAACTGGGATTAATGTTTCAGCTCCATAAACTAAAGAGAAAGGAGTTTCACCTATGCTCGTCTATGTTGTCGTGCGATATGCCCATAACACTCCGGGTAACACTTCAGGCCAATTACCCTTTGACTCCTCTAAACGTTTCTTCAAATTGTTGATTATGACTTTGTTCGTTGATTCTGCTTGCCCGTTGCCTACTGGGTGATAAGGTGTAGATGTGATCCTCTTAATTTGCCAGCTCTCAAAAAACTCTGTGACTTGAGCTCCGATAAATTGAGGGCCATTGTCGCATACAATCTCCTTTGGTACACCAAATCGGCAGATGATATTACGCCAAATGAAGTCTTTGACCTCCTTTTCTCGTACCTGTTTAAATGCTCATGCCTCTACCCATTTAGTGAAATAATCAGTAAGTACGAGCAAAAATTTTACCTGTCCTTTTGCTTGTGGTAATGGACCCACGATATCCATTCCCCACTTCATGAATGGCCATGGTGCTATGACCGGATGTAACAATTCCGCAGGTCTATGCATGTTGTTACCGTACCTTTGACATTTATCACATTTAGCTACGAAACTTTCCGCTTCTTTTTCCATTTTAGGCCAGTAGTATCCTGCTCTAATCAAGGTTCTCACCAGTGATCTTCCTCCTGCGTGATTCCCGCAATGCCCCTCATATATTTCCCTCATTACATACTCCGTTTGAGAAGGTCCGAAGCATCTTGCTAATGGACCATCGAACATCTTACGATAAAGATTCCCTTGTTTTAAACAGTAACGAGCAGCCTTTTTTCGAAGTGCATGCGCTTGCTTTTTGTCATCAGGGATGGTACCACACTGTAAAAAAGCAACAATTTCGTTTCTCCAATCCCAAGTTAAATTATTAAATTTTACCTCATTCTTATCAAGTTCGAGAACTGAATGAAATAAATGTATAACTGAAGCATTTGCATCATTTGCCACATCAGCTGCGGATGCGAGATTAGCTAAGGCATCTGCTTCAACATTTTCATCCCTTGATATTTGTATAACCTTCCAAGTTTGGAATTGCTTTATCAGTTCTCGTACCTTTTTCAAGTACTGTTGCATCCTTGCTTCCCTAGCTGTGTAAGTCCCCAGCATTTGGTTCACCACGAGTTGCGAGTCACTTTTGATCACTACTTGATTTATACCAAGTTTTCGTGCCAATTCTAGACCTGCAATCACAGCTTCATACTCCGCTTCATTGTTAGTTACGGAATGATATTTAATAGCTTGCCTAATAATTTCACCCGTAGGTGGTACTAAAACAATTCCTAATCCTGCACCTTTTACGTTAGATGAGCCATCAGTAAATAAGGTTCATGTTCCTGGATTAGCCCCATTAAGTACTTGTACTTCTTTTTCTGCTTCTAGCTGCATCCCTTGGCTAAAGTCAGCCACGAAATCAGCTAATATCTGTGATTTTATTGCCGTTCTAGGTAAGTACGTGATTTCATATTCACTTAGCTCTATGGCTCATTTAGCTAACCTCCCTGACAATTCATGTTTATGCAATATATTACGTAGAGGGTATGCAGTCACTACAACAATGGGATGACATTGAAAATATGGTCTTAACTTCCTAGATGCCATGATTAGAGCAAGTGCTAGTTTTTCCAATTGTGGATACCGTGTCTCTGCATCTAACAAAGATTTACTAACGTAATAGATAGGAGATTGTTTACCCTGCTCTTCTCGAACCAAAATCGCGCTTACCGCAACTTCTGAAACAGCAAGGTAGATGAAAAGTTTCTCCCCAGCCTTTGGTTTTGCTAGCAAAGGTGGATTTGACAAGTATGTTTTCAAATCCCTAAGTGCTTGTTGACACTCCTCATCCCATTCAAAATTATCCTGCTTCTTAAGAGCCGAGAAGAATTTGAAACATTTTTCCGATGATTTAGAAATGAACCTTCCCAAAGCTGCGATTCTTCCTGTTAGTCTTTGAACCTCTTTCTTGTTTGAAAGTATATCAGGGATTTCTTCAATGGCCTTAATCTGTGCAGGATTCACTTCAATACCACGGTTAGAAACAAGAAAACCTAAAAACTTACCTGATGCCACACCAAATGCACATTTTTCTGGATTCAACTTCATATTATATTTTCTTAAAATTTTAAACGTATCAGACAGGTGCGATATATGATCTTTTGAATGTTGAGTCTTAACTAGCATATCATCTATATATACCTCCATGGGTTTTACCTAAATGTTCTTGAAACATTTGGGTGACCAACCTTTGATACGTTGCACCTGCATTCTTAAGACCAAAGGGCATTACCTTGTAACAGTAAGTCCCCTTGTCTGTTATAAAAGAAGTTTTTTCTTCATCTCCTGGATCCATCTTGATTTGATTATAGCCTGAATATGCATCTAAAAAACTTAATAGGTCATGCCCTGCAGTAGCATCAATTAACTGATCTATGTGCGGTAAAGGAAAGGAATCTTTTGGACAGACTTTATTAAGGTCTGTGTAATCTACAGACTCGCCACTTACCGTTCTTCTTAGGAACCATAACAGTATTAGCTAACCAGTTAGGATATTTTACCTAACGAATTGAACCAATTTTTAGTAATTTTTGAACTTCATCTTGAATCACCTTATTTTTGAAAGTTCCTTGCTTTCTTTTCTTTTGCTTGACGGGAGGATATGATGGATCTTCATTCAATTTATGAGTCATAGCTTCCGGTGGTATCCCTGTCATGTCAGAATGGGACCAAGCAAAACAATCTGCATTAGCTTTTAAAAATTCAATCAATTTACGTTTTACCTCCGGGCTAAGATTAGCTCCTATGTACACTTTTCTCTCGGGCCAATGTATAAATAACACCACGGCCTCTAGCTCTTCTATCGTTGTTTTGATGTTCTCGTTATCCTCCGGTTCTTGAATGGTATTAGGTCTCGAATCCACATCTGTTTGCTTTTGCTCAGGTGAGGTTGACACCGTGTTACCCTCACCTAAATTCTGTAATTGCTATTTGTCTTCACCCTTAACAGTTGAATCTGCAACGGAATTGATGCTTCTAGATGTTTGTTGATCGCCTCTGATTTGGCGTATTCCCCATGGAGATGGAAATTTAATAACTTGATGTAAAATTGAAGGAACAGCTTCCATGTCATGAATCCATGGCCTCCCAAGAATCATATTGTAAGCCATTTCCATATCTACGACTTGAAATTTGGTATCTTTAACGACGCCTTCTGCGAATGTAGTAAGTATTGCTTCCCCTTTTGTTACAACACTAGAGTTGTCAAATTCCGACAAAGTATGCGCCTTTGGAATTAATTTATCCTCCGCTTGCATCTCGCGCAATACTTGTATTGAAATAATGTTTACAGAACTACCTGGATCAACCAAAACTCGTTTCACGTTAGTGTCATGTACAAGTAAAGATATTACCAGTGCATCGTTATGCGGAGTTATGAGTCCCTCGGCGTCTGTGTTGTTGAATATAACATTCTCCTCTTCCAGTACATGTCGAGGCCGCTTCCCGTGGGTAATTGTTACTTTTGAAACCTTTTTATATGATACATCATTGATCTCTTCACCCCCACTTATAACGTTGACAGTTCTCTTGGGCGAAGGTGGTTTTGGAGGCTCCTGCATGTTCTTCATGTATGCTTGTTTACCTTTCTCACTGAATAACTCAATAAGATACCCCTGTTTTAACAAATAATCAACTTCACCTTGTAGAAACCTGCAATCTGCTGTTTTATGCCCGTGATCGTTATGAAATTCGCACCAATGATCAGGGTTTCGTCTGTTCGGATTCGAACGCATTTCCTTTGGCCATCGTACCTTATCTCCCATGCTTCTTAAAACAGCCACGAGTTCAGAGGTGGTTACATTGAAGTTGTAACCACCGAACCTTGCCTTTAGACTTCCATCATCGTCTCGTGACCCGCGTGTGTTCCGATCATTTCCGAACCTCGATGAGGAGCCTGATTCCCTGTTTCTAGGTTTGTGATCGTACCTTTGATTATCTTGCCTTGATCGTGAGTCTTTTCCCGCAGGTCCCATGTATGGCTCGTACCTGTTTTTACCGGATCTCTTTTCATTTTCCACACGCCTTGAGCTTACCTTTTCTTCTGTTTTATGTCATAAAATAACGTCTTCTTCAATCCTCATCTTTGTACTGTATCTGTTGTAGACATCATTACATGTTGTTGCTGGGAATTCTCGAAGGCTTTCTTTGAGTCGCCTCGTGGCTTCTGAACTCTTCTCATTCAAATTACTAGCGAAGGCTATGGCTGCCCAATTGTCAGGTACTCGTGGCAGCGTCATTCTTTCCCGCTGAAATCTATCTACGAACTCTCTAAGCAACTCTAAATCTCCTTGCTTGATTTTGAATATGTCTTCCATTCACTTTTCAACTTTTTGAGCTCCCGAGTGTGCTTTGATAAATAAATCTGCAAGATCAGCAAACGAATTTATAGAATTTTCAGGTAAAAGAGAATACCATGTTAAGGCCCCTTTAGTAAGTGTTTCACCGAATTTCTTGACCAAGACCGACTCAATCTCTTGCTTAGTCAAATCATTGCCCTTGACACCTGTTGTGAATGCAGTAACGTGATCTCGTGGATCTGATGTACCATCATACTTTGGAATATCAGGCATCTTAAACTTCTTTGGAATTGGGAGGGGGGCAGCACTTGGCTTCCATGGTTGTTGGGAATATTTATCTATATCTACTCCCTTGATCACGAGCGGTACTCCAGGTATTTGTTCTATGCGTTCATTTTGCTCCTTAAGCTGTTTCTGCAAGGTTAGTACTAGATTTTGTAAATCAGAATTAACTGGATTACCTGAGTCTCCCTCTTGTGTTTCACTAGGGGTTCCACCACTGCCTGAATTAATCAACCCATAACGAGGATTCTCCAAAGTATTGTTGTTTGGAGTAGATGTGGGTGGAGCAACAGGTAATTGGCTAACAAAAGCCTGAAGAGCTTTATTGACTTGAGAGGCAATAAGTTTTTGCAAAGCCTCATTCATTGTTTCAACATTTTCGAATTGAGCCTGTCCATCTGTGTGAGATCCATCAGGAGTGCCTTCCCGAGACCGTTGTGGGGAACCTCGTGGAGAGCCTTGTGGAGAGCCTCGTGGAGAGTCTCCCTGAAGTTGTTGGATTGTTTGAATTTCTGGGTTTCCTTGAGTGTTGTCATTGTTGTTTGACATGATTGATGCAATCAAGAAAATTAATTTGAAATATAGTTGATTATCAGATTCCCGGTAACGGAACCACTTTGTTTAACCAAAAAAATAGATTTTTAGTCAAGGCTAGAAATTAGAAGAATCGGGTTACTAATAATCGGAAAAGTAAATAAAGAAAGAAATTTTAGAACAGCCAAGTATGAAAGCTGGTAAATCAGAGTATATTTCAATAGTCACCCCCCTCCAGTGATTACATATTTCTCCTTTTATAGGTCCCTTTGGGAATCTTTGGAGATGTACGTTATGCCTAAGCCATAATGAGGCTATTATGAGTAATTAATAACATTAAATGCTACGTTACATAATCATTACATTGAATGTATATATTCCTTAACGGCCCCAGCATTTAATACCCTTTAAATGCCGTATTTGCATCTTTTTCTTTAACCAGGTTTATTCGTCTCATTGTTCGTATGTAAATAAGCTTAAACAGGAACGGGGCGCTGAACCTTTCGTCTCGTGCCTCTTTTTACCCGTACCTGTTTGTAACTCTTGAACCGTGGCAAAGCACAACTCATTATCCATTCCACGTGTCCGGACACATCATCATGTATATATGAATACAAATTTTCCCCAATACGGGGGGGGGGGGGGGAGGTATTTTTGTTAATAGAATTAACGTCGTGTGTTTTTTTGGACGGAGGATATTTATAAACCATTTAGCAAACTATAGGGATGGTTTTTAGCCTATTCCGTTGTTGTTGTTGTTGTTGTTGTTATTATTATTATTATTATTATTATTATTATTATTATTATTATTATTATTATTATTATTATTATTATTATGTGGATCTGGCTGCACGCCGTAGCAGGCCATATAGGCTTTGATTAGCGCTTGGGCAGGATCCGCCCCTCCTGTATCTGACATACCAGTAGTGAGCATGCACAATGATATATATACGTGCTTTGGTGAAGGGCATTGATGTCAAACACTCGTACAGTGCTGAGTGATTGTGTGTGTGTTGAGTGGGCATTTGATAGACAGATTGAGTATTCTAAGAGTGTTGCTACTTGAGAATATCATCGTGAAGTCATTCATTTGACATGCATATATGACATGTAGGCATAAAGATGTACCATTCCTCTTGATAGTTGTACTTGACATGTTCCTATTAGTGTTGCGTTTTAATTGTTGAACTTGAAAGCATGCCTAAATTTCTGTAACATGAACGAGTTGATTATGATAATTCATCTAAGTTGTTTATTGTTATTGTCATCATTATACATGTGTTGTCATTATATTGGACTCTGATTGTCTTCTTCTGAGCTCATCACAGCTTTGAGCTCAAGGATAATTCTGTTACTTATTGAATACACGTGGTCGATTTTAGTCATACTACACTCTGCACTTCGTGTGTAGATTCAGGTACATCTGGACGTGGTGATTGCTAGATCCGTGCTAGTACCTGCTTGTTGATGGTAGACTATAATCTCATGTTTTAGTCGATTATTGCATTCTAATTTATTGCACTTTAATTGAGTCGGAGCTTTAATCGCTAGTGTTTTGCATTAACTGTGTGTTTTATGCCTTGTAGGAGTGATTTCGAGCTATGTAGATGTTATGGAATGAATTCAAGTGATTTGTAGCTTTGAAGTCTGAGTAAAAGTCCAAGGAATTTAGCGGGGATCGTATTCGGGAATCAACAGATGATAGTTAAGAACGAACGAAGAATTGAGCAGGCATACTGCACTTTGTCTAGTAAAATGCACATATTTTTTTCTTAGATCTCCGCTTGGGCTCCACATTATATCATTGGAAAATTATTTAAAAGGGCTACAACTTTCATATTTTAAGTATTCCCAAATTCCCAACAGAACAGGGTGAAAAGTTCACGTCCGCACACTAGTCGCGCATTGGGTACGCATGTGGGGCAGAACAGGGTGAAAAGTGCGCGAGCACACTTCCAGGTGCACGGCCGCGCACAACTCCGAAAAAGTGTCATATTTTACGTAGAAGAAGGTGTTTTCGTTTGGACCCAACCCTACTTGGTATATATACATGCAAAATCGGTATTTTTGGGACTTTTGACATATCTAAGACTTAAGGAGGCTAAGGAGAAATTGGAGAAGCAAGAGCACAAGAAATCCATCATTCAATCCCAGTTCAAGATAATGGTTTGGATTGTTTTATATTTTTCTTTACTTTAAATTTAATTGTGATGAATTACTCCATGTCTATGGAGTAGTTCTCTTTAGGGTTTGATGGATTTGGTATATTGATACTTGCTTGTGGATATTAACTCTAGTTTTATGTATTCAATCATTTTGGATGTTTTAATCGTTGCATCTATATTTACTCGTTAATGTAATTGAGAGAGGAATAACCTGTGATATTTTTGCATTCTATCTTGTTGGTTGAATTCATTAATTCTTCTTAGTAATCGAAAGAGGCTAGTAGAATTGTTGATTAAACCTAGTTAGGAGGATAATCGAGAGAGGTTCTCCTAAAGACCAAACCACTACGAATTCTTGCATATCTTCACGTGCTTAAAATTGATTCATCCGGTGAGTTGAAACTCAATCGAGAGGAGGAGTTTCTACTAAAAATTTGAATTAATAACCAAGTGAATTCGAGAGACTCGCTTGAACATTAGAAGTGAATTATCTAGAGTTAGATCCCAAACACTTGTCTTGCATTTATCCTATCAATCCTATTTTCTCCCAATTGATAACCGTCCTTGCTCATTACTTGCGTTGATTGTCATTAACCAATAGTTTAGACTCTTAGTTACTTCTAGTTTTAAATCACTTAAATCTCAACTGTTAATCATCTTGGATAGCAATATAACTACAAATTACGATAATACTGTTTAACTCTAATCCTTGTGGATACGATATTATATTTTACTATATTTGACTAGCGAGCATATTTTAGTGTGTGTTTCAAGTTCATCACTTGGAGACTTCAAGGTAGCTGCTATGACGTACGCAGACCTTTACTTTCTTTTCCTTTATTTTCTTTAGTACTGTTCTATTACTCAAACAATTGTACTAAGGATTTGGTTTATGTTTTGATACTCAGTAATGCTCATGTACTTTTGGGAATGGTTGTTGTAGTCTTACTATTGTTTTATTCATATATTTACGACATTCCGCTGTTAAATTTAATAAACCATGTTTATCCAAATGCTTATTTATATTGTGAGCTGTTGGCTGGCCTAGCATGTAGTGATAACCGCCGTGGCGACTTCGGTGGTAATCAGGTCGTGACATGAGTTATATTAGTATTTTTTTCAAAAGTACTTTTAAAAAAATTGCTCTTAAAACAGAAATTATATTTTTCTACTTTGCAAAAATTGATTTTACTTGTACTTAAAAATATTTCTTCTATTTTAAAAGCTTGACCACAAAGTACTCAACCTTGAAAAATATAATTTTGACAAAAAACAAAAAAAGTTTGGCCAAACGAAAAAGTAGAGTAACTTTGAAACCAATTAGAACAATCAATAATCCGTAAATAATCCTTGCATTACTACTTCGTGCATAGATTACTTGTTTTGACCCCAAATTCATACACCCATACCCAACCTTCAAGAACCCATTGTTCTATGGCTTGAAAGTTCCAAATCAACATCCTTTTCCCTACTGGGAACAGAAATACAGTTAGGGAATCCAAATCTGTTTTCTGGAGGGAAAAGGTGTGAAGCAAACAACTTCAATTTCATGATAGTGCCAAATAGTTACTATTAGAATTCAAAAAAGACGGAGGCAATATGGACGTTGACAAACCAATTTGGAGAATGTCAGGTGAAAATCTTAGTCGGCGACTTAACCGGCAGGTAGGGTTTAGCACGCCGGAAATCGATGACGATTCTGCTATGGAGGAGAAACAGCGTCCAATACACATTCTAAAGAAGAAGCTCTCGCCTTATTTAGAAGATTTATTCAAAAAGAAGTAAGATTTTTTCCCCAATTCTTTTTGTTTCAAATTCTGAGCGAGAATTGTTTTTTTTTTAAAATAAAATAATTGTGTTGTATTCCCAAAATTATGTGCTCGTCTGTCCAGTTTGTGTTGGGTGTTTATTCTTTTGAACAACTATTTGGTAAAACCTTTGAGCTCTTTGTGGGTCTTCTTGTTGCTTACTAATAATTGATTGCTTTTTGTTGTCCATCTTTTGGTGCTAATATCAGTTGTAAAATTGTAATTGAAAATCCTGATTCATCAGTCATTTTGAGTTCATATATGTTTCGTGACTGGATGACTAATCAAACCACTTAAATTTACTTGTCTCAAAGCATGACTCCTTTTTCCCTGTCAAATCTCAAGTTTATACCTTGCTTAGGAGTTCGGCGAGAGAAAAAGCACTGAGGACATTGGTTGCGGAATTTGAGAGTAATGTTCGTTATGAATTTGCTGAGAATAATTTTGTCACTTTGGTACATCGATGCCAAAATTGTTTGAAACGGGGTTCTGCATCGGAGATTGATTTAGCATTACAACTTATAGGATTAGTAGTACTCACTCTTGGTGCGGGTGATGATGCACATGAAATTTATGAAGAATCATTGGTGTTTCTTCCTCAACTCCTCAACTACAAATTATCTCACTCTGTCAAGGTTATGGAGTGTTTGTCTATTGTCACTCTTGTTGCTGCTAGAGACTTTGTAGACACAGAAAGATCAATGGAAATTATATGGCAATTCATGAATCAGGAATCAAAATCCAAAGTAAGTTTCTTGGGCTAAAATTCAACATCCATTCCCTCCATTAGCTAGTCCAAAGGAAGTTACTTATTTCTTTTTCAAAAGTTATCTTCATATGGTACTAGATGGAGGAACATTCGGCAAACATTATATAACCGTATGTGTTTTGCTTGTCCATTTCTATGCCAATGCATCATTAACTATGAAATAACATGTATGGGATCTTCCTTACTTGATTGAAGATATGTATCCTTGACTAATCAAGTTTAAGCACATATTCTTGCATTAACTATATGAGTATTCACCCAAGCCAGTTGCTTTTTCGGGGGTGTGCTGGGGCTGAGGCGGTTGTTTCTTCTATCTTTCTGAGTTGTTTTATTAGAGATATATATTGAAGCAGCTATTGTAAAATCTCTTCAATATACAATATCGTAATTTAAGATGTTTAATTAAGAAAACATCTTATAGTGTTGCATAACTTTTCTTTAGCATTTGACCTAAAAGAAAAATATGTTGGAAACTAAATACTTAAAGAAAATGAAAGGCAGAAATGTTCTGGACCCCCCTAAACTTGGCAACTTTTATTTAGTTTCCCCTTAAACTTCATGTGATCTTTAATACCCCTGAACTTGAAAATTTGATAGTCTTTACCCCTCTAGATGCTGATGTGGCAAAGGGTGTGAATAGACTCTCTTTTAGGCGTGTTGGAGGGAAGAAAAATCGAAAAACCAGCTTCCAGGTGGGGCATTTTACAAATATTAATTGCCACATAATCAAATATAATGATTTATTTGTTCCAATTGTATTTCTCGTTGTTTCTTCTTAATATACATTACATATTTTATCCCAATTGTATTTATTTTTAGATACAATGAATATATGTTTCAACGATGTATTTTTTATCTTTGTTTCCGGTCCAAATCTACAAAAGTTAGTTGAAACTCCATTTATTTTAGCCAAATAAAAAAAAGATTTAGCCGAAGTAATGAAGTTCAAATGGTGTTTTTTCTACAAAAAGAAAAAATACTGTATATTTTTATTTTTATTTTCATCCAATGACTATTTATTTAAACTTTGCATTTTTCTTTTTTGAGTCAAATTCGCAAATATTTGATCGGAATTTTACTACTTTTTAGCTAAAACATTTATTTAGCCAATATATGGAGTTCCAACAACATATTTTTTTAGATGCAATAACAATTTATTCTAATTGTGTATTCCTTCTTTTTTCTGACCAAATATATGAAAGTAACTTGATTAAAATATTATTATTTTTAGCCAAATAAAAAATTATAATCAAAATAACGTTGTTTCAAGTTTTTTTTTTTTTACGGAAAAAATAATTTAAATAGATGGTGGACTTAACAAGATAAAAATATATATTTTATTAAAAAAATGCCACATGGACAAAAATATCCATGTGGCAGTGCGTGTGTCACACTCCCATGAATTGTCGGCGTCCAGGGGGTCGAGGCTATGAAATTGCCAAGTTCGGAGGTATTAAAGACCACGTGAAGTTTAAGGAGGAACTAAACAAAAGTTGCCAAGTTCAGGGGGAGTCCCGAACTACTCTGCCAAAATGAAAATATAAGTAATTCGATATGAAGTAGCTTATGGAACCTCTGATGGAGAACTAGCTTTGGACTATGTTAAAGTGCGCATCAGAGCATCACCATTTGCATTCTTTTTATTACTTATAATTGTTCAAAGGAGGAAGAAATTTTAATTCGATTCATTACTGCGAATCCTTAAGCTAGTGAGAGTGCTAAGGGAAAAATGAATACGTGGATTAGTAGTAAGCAATGTTGTTTCAGTACTAATTCCTTTCCCAGAGTACGGTTCTTTATGTAGTAGACTTTGTAAACCTATATATTTTAAGTCGTTTTGATAATGAATGTTCTACTTTAATGAATTTTGCTATAGTTTGCCAAATTTATGTGAGGGTTTTTTAAAAGCTGTACGTTTTGAAATTTCAGGGGACCAAACATCCGTCATCCAGGACTGCTGCAGCAATATCAGCTTGGGCTCTCCTCCTTTCAAACATTAATAGATGGAGTATTGATCACAAAAAGTGGAAAGGGTATACCACGAAAATTATTTAGTGTAGTTAGTAGAATTTCCGATTGCTAGTATTCCTCTTAGTGTTTTAGGTATTTTTCTGATATGATATATTTCACTTTGCTAAAAGTGGTGAAGCTGATGCCTTCATTCATTGGCACAGATTGATCCCTTATCTTCTAAAACAGCTAGAGGAAAACGATGAACATGTTAATGCTGCTAGCATTGAAGCACTTGCTATAATTTTTGAAAATGGCAGTCTTGAGAAATTTTCAAATCAAGCGGAAGAATATGAAAATACAAAGAACATGAAAGATGACATAATGAAGCATGTGAAGAGAGCATGCAATGGCACCAAACAAGATGCTTCAAAAATTCTCGAGGTATACATATATCTTTTGTGGTAATAAATATCCATATTGTATTCTGTCTTCCAAAAGGCCCAACAATTCGATTGCAGGATGATTACAATAAGACGACCTCCCTCACATTATGCGGAACAAGACTTACCTTTAGTACCTGGTCACAATTGAAACAGGTTTCTTAGCCCTAACATCTTTGTTTCCTAACATATGTTAACGATTGCTATTCTTTTGGCTTACCTCTTCTTCTTAAAATTGGACTTCAATTACAGATAAGTTACATAAGAAGATTTTTAGGTTATGGTTTTACAAAACACATGATGGTAAGTTTCGACATTTTTGTCTTCATCTCCTTGAACACTAATTACTTTTGTAATGCAGCTGATTATTTGCTTGATAACAGGAAAACGAACACCTCCACAACATATTTAACTTTGTACCAGCAACGAAAACCAGTGGCGTAGAACTGTATATACCTGAATTTGAAAAGGTGAGCTTTTGTGAGTTCTCATTGTGTTGTGTTAAAATCACCCATGATGTTCCTTTCCGTACCGATAGAATCTAGAGTGCAACTGATTTTCCATTTATCTACTTGATATTGGCACTCCTAAGATTATTTTTATTCCATTCACTTCCTCCTGCTTTTAGTCATTTTGTTGCCCTTTCTTTTCATGCTCCTACTTAAACTCCTTAAGAAGTAATAACATCTTTCTTTATATTGCCCTTTTAAGGTGGTTGTTCGGGTATTCTTACCCGATGTAAGAAGAGAAACTTGCTCAAAGGTATGCAGTTACATGATTAAGTAATCTTTATTTGAACATGTGTTTTACTGTTGTTTCATGACATAGGTTTTGATTTTGGCAATGTAATTTCTGAAGCTATTCGTGTAATATTGAGTCGTCACTAAGATCTACACGTGTTTTCCTTTTCCTTGCAGAGGATGAATATGTCCCCTAGTTCTCTAGTGAGCAAGGGAAGGACTAAGTTGATGAACAAGTATAGGAGTCTTGCAGAGGTGTGTTTGTTGGTATTCAGTTTGTATGCTTTATTATACTCATATGCCACTTCGATTGGCTCATTTTGCGCTTTATCATGTCTATATTGAGCAGGAGACTAAGGCCGGGCATTACATTGCTGATGAAGATCTTGATTGAAATATTGTTTCAATTGGTGTAAATTCTTTGCCATGTTATTGAATTATAAAATTTTCAGGCATCATTTGTTTATATCTTCACTGAAAGTGATTCCTTTTCTTCTTGCTGTTTTATGATTACTATACATGATCTTTCTTATTCAAGAGATGTTTAAATATACTCATTATCCAAAGCGGATCACAAAAGATAGAGAGGTAGAAGAAAAAGAAAAAAGAGGATGGAAAATAATTAAAGATATTGATTCCTAATTCCTAAAGTATTCATTTATACTTTGTAGTAAATATATAGAACATGAACAGAACTATTTGTGGAATTTCCAGACATTCCGTTTCATCTCACATACATCTTAGTCCAAGTCCTACTTACCATTACTCTATCAACATAGTTTAACAAGTGTCCTCATCGCGTAATCAAGTCACAAGTTTTTGTTCTATTATAGTATTTTATAATTGCAATTAGTATGTTTGCGTACAAGATTTGAATATATCTCAAGCTAACAATTTACTAAAATAAAAATAAAAATAAAATGTATTAGAAGTTTTCTATATTCTACTGGCATAAAAATCTAATAGGGCCTAAAAGTTTCCTAGAAAGCATATGACCTAAAGTAAACATTCTAACTTGTTGAAAACATATTCCTAATTAATTGATATTGCCTATATAGATCTTTTTATTCTATTGTGTCCTATCATAAGCTAAGTCTGCATGAATTTAAAGAAATTGTTGGTCTTTTGAGACAACTTCCTTCCATTTGATTTTGGGTCTACCTCATTCCCTTTATAACACCTTCACTCACTATGATTTTAGGTGCAAGAACTTTATGAAGCAATAATATAGTTATCACACGTGACCTGAGTTTCAATGAGACTACTCCTTGCCCTTATGTCAAAAGAACTGATATATGATCTGCTTGATTGGTGATTGAAATCAATGCTTATCGGTAATGCATTTCTTTCATATCTTTCATTGTTTGTGACTTGTGATAGCTTCAATTGAAGGCCTCTATCCTGCTTCAAACCTTTCCCAATTAGAAGTTTGCAGCTTGATGTTGACATCACTTGAAAACCTTAACCTTCAGTATCAAATTTGAGAAGGCTCCAGAATCTACATTTCGGTAGGATTTGTTAGGTAGACAGATTTCAGATTCCATTTGAGATGATTCTATTTATCGTGGTTTTGGGAAAACCAGTATGGCATCACAAGTCCGAGTTTCACCTCTGGTTACGTGGACTGAATTTCATGCAGCAAGGAGATGACCAATTCCTAATGTTGTCCAAGTTCTTAGCTCTTTAATTGAAGTTCAATAACAATTGTCTCTCAAAAAAACTTTTGCGGACCAATCCCAGAAATGATATTGCTGTTGGAAGCTGCAGCCTGCAGTACATATTACATAGAGTTGTCAGACAATGAGCTGTTTGGCCATGTTACTGTGACTATATATGTTATTATCTCTGAAATAAAACATCATTGACATAAGAAAGAAGAGAAATATTCGAACTTGAACATTTTGTTTTCGAATGTAATCAATGAAAAATGGAATGTAAGTAGGTAAGGGGGTGGATGTCGCCAAGTGGATCAAGGCAGTGCAAGGATTCAATTCCTTGCATAATTCATAAATATCATATAATTGATTGGCTATGAGTGATAGGGCTGATGCTTGGGAACAACGTCAAAGGTCTTCTTTATAACTCATGGGTATGATACACGAAGAGTTGGTAAGAACATGACTTTTTCATTTGTCTGACAATATTACTGTGAAGCTGCTGAGTCACTCTATGAAGGTCTGGGAGAGGGTGGTGGAGAAGAGAGTGAGCACATGTGTATCTATCTCTGAGAACCAGTTCGGATTTATGCCGGGACGGTCAACTACAGAAGCCATTCACCTTGTGAGACGATTGGTGGAGCAGTATAGGGAGAGGAAAAAGGACTTGCACATGTTATTCATTGACCTTGAGAAGGCTTATGACAAAGTCCCGAGGGAGGTGCTATGGAGATGTTTGGAGGTTAGCAGAGTTCCGGTAGCGTACATTAGGGTGATTAAGGACATGTACGAAGGCGCTAAGACTCGGGTGAGGACTGTGGGAGGAGACTCGGAACATTTTCCAGTGGAGATAGGGTTGCATCGGGGATCAACCCTTAGCCCGTTTTTGTTTGCCCTAGCGTTAGATGTGCTGACACGACACATACAAGGGTGGGTGCCATGGTGTATGTTATTTGCTGATGACATAGTACTGATTGACGAGACACGAGGGGGTTTAACGCTAGGTTGGAAGTTTGGAGACAAACGCTGGAATCCAAAGGTTTCAAGTTGAGTAGGTCGAAAACTGAATACTTGTGCAAGTTCAGTGATGAGAGGCATGAAGAGGAAGTAAAAGTAAAGATTGATACTCAAGTCATTCCCACAAGAGATAGTTTCAAGTTTCTTGGGTCTATAATCCAAGGCAACGGGGAGATTGACGAGGATGTTACTCACCGCATTGGAGCGGGTTGGATGATATGGAGGCTAGTTTCGGGGGTTTTATGTGATAAGAATGTACCGTCTAGACTTAAGGGCAACTTCTACAGGGTGGTGGTTAGACCTGCTATGTTATATGGAGCTGAGTGTTGGCCCGTCAAGAAGTCCCATGTCCAAATTATGAGCGTAGCAGAAATGAGGATGTTGATATGGATGTGTGGATATACCAGGAAAGACAAGATCAAGAATGAAGTTATTAGGGACAAGGTGGGAGTGACATCCGTGGAAGCCAAGTTGCGGGAATCGAGGCTGCGATGGTTTGGGCATGTGAAGAGTACAGACATATGCCCCAGTCAGGAGGTGTGAGAGGTTAACCATGGCGGGCTTGAGGAAGGGCAGGGGTAGGCCAAAGAAGTATTGGGGAGAGGTGATTAGGCAGGACATGTCCGTGCTTCACCTAACTGAGGACATGACTAGCGATAGCCGATAGGAAGGTGTGGAGGTCGAGGATTAAGGTGGTGGGTTGACAGGTAGTTGTGAGTTTCTCCTAAGTTTACCAGTAGTACTAGTAATATTCTTGTTGTGGGTTGAAAGTTACTTCCTTCTAGTTTGTTGTTTGTATCTGGTACTTAGCAACCACGTCCTTTGTTTTTGAAAATTGCTGCTGGGATTGTTGCTCCCTAATTATTACTATTTGATGCTACTTTTTCTCCCCTTTTACTGGATATTGTTGCTCCCTGATGGTCACTATTTGATGCTACTTTTCTCCTCTTTGCTTATCGTCTTTTGCCTCCCTGTTCCTTCTTTCTCCCCCCTCTCTTCTTCTTCTTCTCCCCTATTCTTCCTTTCCACCTTTTCTTGAGCCGAGGGTCTATCAGAAATAGCCTCTCTACCTCTCCAGGTAGGAGTAAGGTCTGCATACACACTACCCTCCCCAAACCCCCACCCGTGGGATTCTACTGGGTATGTTGTTGTTGTTGTTGATAATATTACTGTGACTATATATGGTTTAGAAACGCTGGCCAGCTGACTGAGAGATGAAAGAAATTCTTCTTGCCTACTGCATCTCACCGATATTTGTAGGTGTTCAGCTGGACCTAGTGGCATTGGTTCATGTCATTTACTTTGTGTTGTGCATCTTACAACCAGTGTTGTGAAGAGCGTGAAGCGAGGAAAAGCGACGACCTCCTTTTCGCTTAAAGTGAGAAGCGAAGCGCTCGCTTTTTTGAAGTGAAGCGGAATGTAAAAGAAAATATTAAAATAAATACTGAAGGGAAGGGCAATAAGAACTAAGAATAAATGATATAAAAATAAGAGGAAGGGCAGCATACCATTCCAGTAAAAAGCATTTCAAACGAAAAACAGTGCATGAAAATGAAGAAGAAGAAGAAGAGGAGAAGAATGAGAAAGAAGAACGGAAGAGAAAAAAAAAATTCCCCAGCATTTCGCTGCTATTTGGACGTTGAAACAGTGAAAGAGAAAGAAGAAGAAGAGGAGGAGGAGGAGGAGAAGGAAGAAGAAAGAAATCACATACCTGGAGATGATCTTGAAGTTGAAAAGTGTAGAAAACTTGGAACCCTAGTCACCTCTTTCTTGCTGGTCGATATCTTTTAATAAAAGAACAACTATTTTAATTAGGCAGCCCTTTAAAACAGAGAAGCGCTTGCTTTAGTCGTCTCGCTTCGCATCGTCGCTTCTCGCTTTTTAGTGGGAAGTGACCGCTTTTTCATACCTGCTACGCTTCAGATAGTAGAAGCGGTGAGTGGATCGCCTCGCTTTGCTTCTCGCTTTAAGCGAGGAAGCGACCGCTTTTCACAACTCTGCTTACAACAATGGAATAGACCTCTCTTGTGCGGTGAAACTGGCTTCTTACAAGGGTTCTACATGCATCGTTCACATAATGGTCTTTCTGGTAAGCTTCCAGGTACCACTGGCGAAACAATTAACGTTTGTACGAGGAACTTTCACTAATACTTGCTTCATTGGATACTCTGTTATCTCAACTGTTGTTATACCACTTAGAGCGGGAGGGTGCCAATGGGGAAACATTTTGACATATTGTATGAAGCTGAGTTAGTGCATGTGGATAAGAAGTTTCTATATGCATTTTGACCACGATTAAAGAGGTTATTTTGAGTTAAAATAGATTGGCAATGACATTGAAGATGTCAAAGAGAGACATTACTTTCCATGGTATTAAGATGGTTGGCTCTGAAGTTGGTTTATGGGAAGTGTTAGTGTCTTGTACTTCATGAAGTTGTCATGGAGAGAAGGTATTGGAAGGTTAGTGATGGATTTTCTTTTTGTTTTTTAGTTTCAAGCGGAAAATGTAGGATGATAATATTCCTTAACATAATCCCTTCCTCTTTACTTCTTGTTGGATGTTTTAATTTTTTAACATCACCCACACTGTCCAACCACACTAGGCAGTTTTGATGAGACTAAAGATATGATGGAACTAATATTTGCATACTGAACAAAGTACAATAAGAAACAGATAAATGAAATTAATACCTGCGGATTTGGAGAAAATATCAGGCCTTTCTTTTTCATTGTAGTTTCAGGAAATGGTGGATTGGGGTTTGACAATTTGTGAAACGTTTGAACTATCTTCTTTTGTAATTAAGTTACTTTGTCGTGCACTTGAAAGACTATTGTGATAACTTTTCATTTCTCTTCAGGTTGAACCATGTGCTGAAGCGTAAACCAACAAATGCTTTAATCTGATAATCTGTGCTGCTTCCCTACTGCATTGAAGATAACACCTGCGGTTTCTATCCAACTTCAAATCAGTTTAATGTGAGAATACTCTTTCAAAGTCCCTACTTTTTCAGAAATGCAATTCTTTCAGGCATCTCATTCTCATAAACCGGCTGCACCTACACCTACTTCTCTTTCCTAATGAGGTCACTTCATATGTCCAGCTATAAGATTGTTTGTTTGATATTTTCTAGTAGACTACCTCCTCAATCACTTCATTATGTTCTCTAAAACGGACATTTACCTCTTTCTCCTTGGCAGTACCTTGTCAGCTAAGCAATCTTATTCCCTACCTCCTCAATCACTTCTTTTTATCATTGTTTGAGAGAACCCATATAGCCTTCATAAATGAAGGTTCAAGTGGTCTGGCACCTCAGCATGAACTTCGGCCCCTGAGTGATTTGCCCAAAGTTCATGCAGTACATCAAATGACCTGTTCCTGATATTCTCCAATATCACTGAGTGATAATGTTAAAGTAATGTAACAGCAGCGTCTCAAAATTCCTTCCATCTTTTGTTGTTCATCTTATTGATCTCCATACAAACAATTCCCTTTGAAGTCTCCCTCCATATTAGAGCTGCATTTATCTTTGTGGCAACCAATGCTAAATCTAACAATAACGATCTCTGGTGAACTACCTTATTCAGATCTAGAATGTTGAAGCTATAGATCTTTTCAGGTGGCATTCCATGTTAGAGAAGAGAACTTTCCGTAACCAGATACGTATCGGTCCTTTTCCTAGATTCATCACATTTCAAAATCTAGAGCTTCTGAAATTGGTGCAAATAGATATGCGAGGAATCTACCGCAGTTTGAGGACAAAATGCAGAGCCTATTTTTTTTATTGGTCTTGCGTCAAAAATCTTTTTTGGACCAATCCCAGAAATGATACTGCAGTTAGAAGATGTAGCCTGCAGTGCATAGATTTTTGAATGAACTTTTTGGCCATATCGCTGTGACTCGTTTGAAAAGCTGGATAGCAGACTGTAAGATGGGATTCCTCTTGCCTATGAATCTCATTCTCACTTACATTTGCAGGTATTCAGCTGGACCTTAGTGAAATAGTTTCATTGCATTCACTTGGGGTTGTGCAACTGTCACAACTCAACTTGTATGTGAGTTTGGGTTCGGGACTCCTAAGGTTCTATGGTGTTGCTCCTTGTCACAAATTGGTGTTTATTTTGCAATATATATAAACGGTAAAATATATGTATATGTATGTGAGAATTTTTCAGCGTGGCAGAGTGGATGACACCCTTGGAGAAGGGTGTCTACGCCAGTGCCAATGGGGAGACATTTTGATAAAATGTACTATGAAGAGTTGGTGCATGTTGACAACAACTTTCTATATGCGTTTTGACCATGATGAAATAGGTTATATATGCTGTTGATGGATTTGCTTTTGTATATTTCAAGCTGAAAATATAAGATTAATAATCTTTAACATAAACGAACTCTATTTTATCTGGTATTTGGGCTGGTAGGATGTAACGTGTACTCATAGAACAGTTGAGTTACACACAAGCTGGTTTAGGTTCCACAAGTATTTTAAAAAAAGAAAGCAACTCTGCTTTGTCCTTGTTAGATGACTAAATTTTTTTTTTCTAACATCCCCACGCCGTTGAACGTTACTCAGCAGTTTGTCAGCGTACGGCGTATTCGTTCAACTGCAACTGCATTAGTCTCTTACATTTTTCTGGAAATGGACGAGACCCACTGGAAACACGAAAGTATCACCTACTTCAAGTGTTTTAGTTATAAGGCGATTCTCGGGACTGGAGGTCACAAATCCTACTGTCACGACCCATAACTGCCATGTCGTGATGGCGTCTATCGTGGAACTAGGCAAACCGACTATTTTACCAAAACAATCCGATATTTCAATTTAAAGATTTATTCAAGCTATTTAATTAATAAAATTTCATAAGATAAATCTGAATAACAAAGTGCGGAAAGAAAAGCCCGACATCGGGGTGTCACTAGTCATGCGCATCTACCAAGAACTGTCCAATAATACTAAGACTAATACAGTCCGGAAAACAACTAATAACATCTATAGGAAGATAGGAGGGAGAAGAGCAGGGCTGCGATCGCCATGCAGCTACCTTGCTAACTCCAACAGAATCCGCGACGGATGAAATTGACACTCGCTAGCACGTCCAGCAACCCCTAGATCTGCACACAAGATGCAAGGAGTAATGTGAGTACGCCAACTCAGTAAGTAATAAAGGTAAATAAAGCTGAGCAGTAGTGACGAGCAGTAAAACACATAAAGTCCACATCACGAAATCTCAGTAAGTACAACATGCTTTCAAATCAATATGTGAGTCAATTCATCTCGTTTAAAAATCCAATTTTCGGTAAAAATCATTTGAAGATATTTCTCAACAGTTTCAACAAAGGCTCAATGCAAAAGAAAGTAAAAGTGATGAAAATCATAAATAGTCCCTCGGGCAAAAACATCTCTCATAGTAGCCCATCGGGCAGAACATCACTCATATACAGCCCCTCGGGCAAACCTTACGGTCATTCGTATACAGCCTCGGGCATATCTCATATCACTCACTCAGGGTACCCGCGCTAATTGGGGTTGTGAAGACTCCGGAGGGGCTCCTACAGCCCAAGCGCTATAACAAGCCACCTCGCGGCATAAATCAATCAGGCCCTCGGCTTCACATAATCATGAATCAGTAACAACCTGATGCGGCGCGCAGCCCGATCCCATAATATCATCACAAAAGCAGGCCCTCGGCCTCACTCAGTCATAAACCTTTCAAGCCACTTGGGCTATTAGTAAAAACAGGGTGCTCAGCCCAAAATAACATTTTATTTGCATCAAAACGGGGTAATAAAGACTGAGTTATGAAATCAGTAAACATAGCATGACTGAATATAGATTTTCAATCAAAACAGTGAGAGGATAATAAGAAAAGGTCCCTAAGGGTCCAACAACTCTGGCACAAGGTCCAAATATGGCATTCAACCCAATTTATAGAAATTCTTGCTAAAACACATAAGTATCATATAGTTTTTAGTCAAATACGCAACTTTATAGTTGCTACGGGACGGACCAAGTCACAATCCCCAACGATGCACGCCCGCACGCCCGTCACCTAGCATGTGCGTCACCTCAAAGTAGTAAAACGATGCAAAATCCGGGGTTTCATACCCTCAGGACTAGATTTACAATCATTACTTACCTCAAACCGGTCAAATCCCTACTCTGCGATGCCCTTGCCTCTGGAATAGGCCTCCAAACATCCCGAATCAAACCAAAAGCAATACAATGCAATCAATATAGGCCAAGGAACCAATTCCATACGAAAAACTATCAATTTAGACCAAAATCCCGAAATTCACCCAAAGCCGCCCCCGGGCCCACGTCTCGGAATCCGACAAAAATCATAAAACTAGGAAGCCCTTTCACTCACGAGTTTATCCATACCAAATTCATCAAAATCCGACATCAAATGGTCCCTCAAATCCCCAAATCAAACTCTCCAATTTCCAAGCCCTAATCCGCTATCTTCATCCCTAATTCCTACTAATTACATGCTTAAACAACTAAAAATCACCATAATCACGAGTATTAGGCTAAAGTAACTTACCTCAATGAAAACCCCCTTGATTCCCTCTTCAAAACTCTCCAAAAAGCTCCAAGTCCGAATAAAATTATGAAGAATACCTCAAAAATTCGTGAAGTGTTCCTTATATACCTTCTGCCAATGCATCTCGCACCTGCAGCCCCCTTTATCGCATCTGCGTGACCGCACCTGCAGTCCAAGCGTCGCACCTACGGAAATCACTTATCCGCCCAGACTCCGCACCTGCGCCTCTTTCCTCGCACTTGCGGGTTCGTAGGTGCGCTCCACTCACCGCACCTGCGGTTCCTGCCCTCCTCAGCTATGGCCGCTTCTGCGGCTGCTTTTCCGCTTCTGCGGGCCTGCACCTGCGGTCCCCACTCCGCAGGTGCGGTTATGACAGCCGAGTGAAATCTTCAACATACTCAAATTCCATCCTTGTTCCGTCAACCACCCGAAATCAACCCTAGGCCCTTGGGACCTCTACCAAATATACCAACAAGTCATATATCAACATGCAAACTTAGTCAAACCTTCGGAACACTCAAAACAACATCAAAACACCAAATCACCCTCGGATTCAAGCCTAAGAACTTCTAAACTTTCGAATTTCGCAAACGATGCCGAACCTACCAAACCTCTTCCGAATGGCCTGAAATTTTGCACACACATCACAAATGACACTAAGAACCTACTCCAACTTCCGAAATTCCATTTCGACCCCGATATCAAAATTTTCACTGCTGATCGAAAATCGCCAAATTTCCAATTTCGCCAATTCAAGCCTAATTCTACCACGGACCTCAAAATCACATTCCGGACGCGCTCCCAAGTCCAAAATCACTTAACGGAGCTAACCGAACCATCAGAATTCACATCCGAGATCGTTTACACATAAGTCAACATCCGGTTGACTTTTCCAACTTAAACTTCTAAATAGGAGACTAAGTGTCTCATTCTACACCGAAACCACTCTAGACCCGAACCAACCAACACGATACGATAAAATACAGCTGAGGAATACATAAGGAAGCAGAAATGGAGGAAACGGGGCTATAACTCATAAAATGACCGGCCGGGTCGCTACACCTACTTCAAGAATGAGCGTGTGGAGAGTTTACTCCATTGCTACAAAATCTAAACGCACCATAGAAATGCCAAGAGTGTTAAGAGTCCTGGAACTTGAGCAACATTAACTGCAGTCGAACAGAATCCAAGTGCATTTCATGTGTTCCCCGCTACTGAGATAGATACAAGTCATCTGCTTGCAAGCCATGCCATTGAAGACAACTGCCGTGATTATACAAGCAGCTATCAGTACAAAGTTATTCATGGGCACTAAAAGGCAATTTAAGTTGAGTTTATATTGTATTAAAGTGTAATAATGTTAAACTATATTGATAGTGTAAAATATTGTTTACTCTAAATACAGATTAAATTCATTATTTTAACAGAAAAAGCAAGTACAAGGAAGAATGTAGGAAACCATACCTGAGCTTAAGGAGTCAGCTACACAAAAATCTTGGAGTGGACTATGATCAGATGCTAAAGCAACTTAATTATCAGATGAACAGGAGCCCTAATACAAGAACGTAAATTTGTTTTTACTTAGAGAGAAATAGTGAATTGCTTATAGCTCGGAACAAAATTTTAGAGTTGCAGATGATAAAGGCTTTCACTTAAGACTGCATTTATAGTGGTCGAAAAACAGAAAGTTTAATTATTTGTGCCGTCCAGAACCAATCTATTAATGGATCCTCATTGTTAACAATTAAGGAATTTTTACATTCCTATGCCACATAGGAATCCTTATTACCCTCAATGTTTAAGGTTTGACTTAATTACACTTAGTATACCAAATTACCAATTCTATACCATAGTTAATTAAGGGTATAATTAATTGTATGTTTTTTACTCCTTAATTAAAGGAATCTGTATATCCCAGTATCCCCACTCATCACACGTTTCTCTCTCCTAACCCCTCAGCCCCACCCACGTTTTACCCATACCCACGTTCTTTTTACCATTTTCCATCTTCTGAAACCAAATTCTCCCTCTAAATTCATAGAAAATTGAAGAAACCCTTCAACAAAGTTGGTTCCCCATTTTACTCCAGTTGAAGTTCATCAATGAAGAACAACAAAGCTTCAAAACAAAGTCCTAAAAAATCAGCAGTAGCTGATATACCCTCATTTGATTTGGGTGTGTTATCCCCAAAATCACCCAAAGAGCAAGGCAAATCTCCACATGCAATTGCAGAGACTACTCATAGTTCCTCTCCCCGATAAATCAGAGCCGAGATGAGAACCAAACAAAAACATGATGTAGATGCTGGAGAAACTTCTACACCAGTCAAACAAGTCAAACGAAAAGGAAAAGAGATGTTGGTAGACGACGACTTTGTAGAAGAGGTCCCTAATCTTCGAACAGGAAAGAAAGCAAAGGTGTCTCCTGGTTCGAAAAATCCAAAAATGAAGAAACATTCAAAAAAACACCCTAAAATTGTTCGGAACCAATCATTGGCGAAGGTGAACATTTATTAGTTTCGTTTCTAATTTTTTAGTTTGGTTTAGGATGGTAAAATCTGTGTTATACGTGTTTTAGACAAGTGTAGAGCAATTGTCTTAATTTTGAAGATTATTTGTAGTTGTGATGTTCTGCCTCTATAGTTGTAGATATTTTATAGTTTTTTTGTAGTTATATTGTTAGGTAACTTGTACTATTTGAAGCAGAGTTGTAGTTATCTTTTGTTTTTGCCTTTTTGTAGAAAATGCTTTAAATTGTAGATATTATGTAATCATTTGTAGTTATGTTGAAGATAAAATGTATCCTTTTTATGCATTTTATTAATGTGAAATAATTTATTATTTGTGCAGAATCGACACTTTTTTGCCCCACATAATGTTGATTATGGGGTGCTTAGATTCCACACTTTGTGTGATCCCAGCATTCCTAGCCAGATTAAAGAGCTTCTATCCTCAAATGGGTTGAAGCTTTTCAAAAAGACGTATTTGGATACTTACTGTCTCTTCCCACCATATGCATGCAAAACCAAGCCATTCATCTTCTGATGAAGTATGAATTGACCAAATCCAATGCATCATATTTTTCTGTACAGTTAAAGGGTGAAACATTAAATTTTGGATTGAGTGAGTTTGCATTAATTACTGGTCTAAGATGTGTTACCCAGGTTACTGGTTTTGGTTATACTCCCACTTATGTTAGCAAAATAATGAGCAGTTATTTTTCTAACAAATTAAGAGTGGAGAAGTCTTATTTGAAACAGATAGTAACCACTAGATCCTGGGTAAACGATGAGGATGCGGTGAAGTTGTGCATCCTTTATCTTTTAGAATTTTTCATTTGTCCTTTGGACAAAGATCATATTTCTTTTGTAGATCACTTTAGGTGCTATTTGGTAGAATCTGGGCAGTATGAGTCATACCCATGGGGTATCAAATCTTTCACCTAGATGATGGAATCTGTTAGGCACTGATTAAATCCGTATGTACATTCTTATCTCATACGGGGATGCTCACTAGCATTGCAAGTATGGCTTTATGAGTGTTGCTCTACTGTCAGCACTGATCTAGCTACGAGGTGTTCTAACTCAATACCTCGCATACTAAGATGGTCAGCTAGTAAGGGGAAGATTCGGTTAGCTGCCTTTGAAGAGAAGATGATAAAGCCTGAGTGGATAAAGGTAAAGTTTCTTTTTTTATGATTATTCATTTACCTTCAAAATATCTACATTTATTCTACATTTTTTGCCTTGAACAAACTAATTTATTTTTTCTCATTCAGTTTACCAACATAGTTGAATCTGGAGAAAAGATTGCAGTGCTGATTTTTCCCGACAAAATTGAGTACAAAGTTCAAGAAGGTGAACAAACATCTGAGGTTCCCAATGCTGATCCTCCTACGTTGGAACCCAAACAAACAGATGGATAAGAGGACAAGGAGTCTATTGCTAAGAAGATCAGAAAATTAGAAAAAGGAATTGAGCAGGTAATACATATAAACTACAATATATCTACAATATATCTATATTTCATAAACTGTCTACAAAATATCTATAAATTTGTAAATTCTGATATATATCTTTATATAATTGCATGCGTTTTTGCATTGTATGTTAGGACATATTATGAAGTTAACAACTTATTATATTGTAACTTGTAGGTTGATGGAAAGCTTGAAGATTTTAGGAAAGTTGTCTTTATAGAACTCGATAGCCTTCGAGGGTTTATATATGAGTCTGTGCAGACTGTTTTACAAATGATAAACAGTAGAAATGTGCAAGATGATGCAAAGGTAAGATCTGACTTTTATTTTTATAGCAAAACAATTTAGACATATGAAAAAATATATACAAACTAACATAAAACATTTAGTTTGCTGGTAGTTCAACAAAAAACAATGACCAACAAAAAGACTTGAATAATCAGCATTTTCAGTTCAAAACAGGTATCTACAAAATACCTACAAATTATCTACATTTTTGCTACACATATGCTACAACTTTCAAGCCATCATTATCCAGTATTATTTACCATTTTTTTTATTATAAAACAGAACATGTTGAAGGTGCAGTTGGTGAAGAAAATCTTCCAGCACATGGTGATTTATATACACATTTTCAAGTTGCAGCTGATGAAGACAAAGCAGGTATCATACTGTCATTCAGAGATATTTTCTTGTTGTTTATAAATTTTATCATTCTTGTTAAGTAAGATATGAATTGTGTTACAGTGATGGAAGATATCAATGCACAGTCCCCAATTCACGGAGTGACAGTAGCAGCTCAGACAGAACTGGTCATTGAGGAACATGACAATGAAGGTGCAGATGCACAGTATGTGGATCTAGGTGATTCAGAAGGATCAGGAGTTGAGAAGAATGGGGTCACACTAGATGATTTTGAGTTGCCTGACAACTTATCCCAGTTGGTTAAGTTTGGCGAGCCCATACAAGATGATGCAACACCTATGCATCCGGGGAGAACAAGGCATCCGGGAAAGTATGCTCGATCACCATTTATCCCTCTATACAGTTCTGGGGGCAGCAGCTCGGTTAGACCTAAAATTTTCTACCTCACGCACCCTTTTACTACTGTTATTGGTGAAGATGTAGATCCGAAGGTTTTAGATAACTTCAACAAGTGGTTATACCACTGTAGCGACAAAGGTTCAAAGAAGTATGAATGCATAATTTGACACTTGCATTTCAGCATTTATCTTTTACATATCTAATTCAATCTACAATTTATTTTTATATTTATTTGTTGTTACAGGAGGAAGGCTCCGTTTTCCATAAAGGATAACCAAATTAAGCCTTGGTTAGACCTTGGAGTGGAAAAGGTTGATAAGAAGGAATGGTTCTTTTCCCTGGCTCACCCCGGACAAGTCCTCAATGACTCGGTAAGTATCAAGGAGTCTATTCCCAAGATATGATTTGTAGATATTTTGTCTTCTGTTTTGTAGTTTAATTGTATTTATGTTATAGATATCTATAATATATGAAGATTAATTGTAATATAAAATGTAAATATAATGTAGACATGATTGTAGATGTTGTGTTACATGTTTGCCCAGTAACTGTAGATAAATTGTAGTTATTTTTAGATTATTTGAAGTTGACTTTGTAGTTTAAATTGTAGAGCTGTTTTTAGACATCATTGTAGATTTTTTGTTTCTGTTTTTTAGTTAATTGTAGTTATAATGTAGTTTTATGTAGATTATTTGAGGTTGGCTTGCTGTTTATATGCCATCTACTTTTTGTTGCAGCACATTAATGTTTTAATGTATTACTTGAGGAAAAGAGGCAAGTATGGACCCAATAACAAGACCAGGTTTACCACAACGGATTGTTTTTTCAAGACCAGGATAGAATAAATTTAGAAAAGTTCATAAATTCACCTCCAGAAAAGAAGTATTCGGTTGTTAAACCATAAGATGTTGTTGCAGAATATATTTTGGGGTATAGACTACTTGCCAATGTTGCATGGGATGAAGTTGACTATGTGATCATGCCCGTCAATATTGTAGAAAAATTCCATTGGGTGTTAGTTGTTTTCGACATTGCAGACAGGCAACTTTATGCGTATGATTCCATGGTCTCTTCACACAACCATCAAGTTGTTGAATCCTGTGTCGAAAAGTTTTCTGTTATTATCCCTTTGTATTTGTCATGCACTGGTTTCTATGGGAAGCGTAAAGATATTAACTTTAAGAATACAAAGGCATATATCGAGAAACATGTTACCGACCCTCTTAACATTCAGTGGCTCGTTGGAGAGATTCCACAGCAAAAAGAAGGGTCACTGTAAAAAATCTATTCTCTCTTTCTATGCATTTAATTCTTTTTTTTATTTCTAATCATTTGGTAAATATTTTTTAAATTTTGTGTTCTGCAGCGATTGTGGTGTGTTTGTTGCTGCCTTTGTGGAGTATGTTAGCCTTGGAGATTTGTCAATTTCCGCATAAGACCTTTCTGATATTGACCAACATCGTAGACGCTATGGAGCGCTCCTATGGGACTATGCTACAAAGAAGCAAGAAGATGGGTCAATCAGTGAAAGTGAGGTTACAGGCAGACTAGCAAGGAGGAAGGGTGCACCTGCATCGAATGACAAAACAAGAGCACAGAGAAAGAAGAAGTAGTGTCATGTATATGTAATTTAGTTGATGCTAGTTTGTAGGATAAGCATAGTACACAACTTTCTGAACAATTCATGTGTTTTTATTGTAGCAGACCTTTTGTTTTGTTAATTTCTATCCAGTTTAGTAGTTCACTTGAAAATAACTTGGTAGTTTTATCTCCAGTTGTTTAATATTTACAGCACTTGTTCTTCATTATCTTAAACGTAGTTATTATGTTGTTAGAATACATGTTATCTACAAAAAAACTTCAAATTATCTACAATCTGGAAACACTGAATGTTGAGATTGTATATAATTTTATAGTTGAATATGTATATAATTTGTAGGGAATACGTCCAGTTGTATTTAATTTCTGTATATAACTGTCAGTTCAAGTCAAATTAATTTTTTTAAACTTGTAGTTATATTGTAGATAAGAAATATTAACTGCTATGTACTGAATGTTAAAAATGGAGTTAGATGCTTGACACAATACAGAAAAATATGTTAACAAACACAGAAACAAATTGAGATTAACTACATTATGATCTTTAAAAACTTAAACGATTACACACAAAATTCTGTTAACTTGAACACACTAACAATTATTTTGAAATACTATTCTAATTACATGATATTTGTTTCTTTTTGGACGCATTCTTGCAAGCTCTTTTGTTATGCCCTTCACCTCCACAGTTGCCACATGACACCTTGTACTTCTTTGACTTTAGTTCATCATATGTTTTGTATCTTTCCTTTTGAGGTCTTCCTGGCTGCCTTTTCTCCCCCGTAGGTGGATTTACTACTTCATCATATATATTGTGGCACATTCCATTTTCTTTCATTAGGAAGGGGATTTATTGGTATTTCATACGTACGCAAAAGGTTCGCCCTTGTGTAATAAGGAGAACAATATTCTTCAAAGGACTCATCCCTTTGTCTTAAAGCAGCCAAAGCATGTGGACAAGGTAGTTCATCAAGCTGGAATTGCCCACAACTACCTTTCTTGTTTTCAAGACAAACAATATAGCGCCTCACACCATCTATTACTGTATGGATGTAGTCTGTTGAAGCCCTCACCTACGAGTACATTACAAAAAAAAATCATATATGGTTAAAATCAAGCTGTAAATAAAATATCTACAAAATATCTACAAAAAATCTACATTATGCTGTTTATGAATTTGATTCAATAAATAATCAGATCTTACTCTAAGCTTGTGCGACAATGTTCTGTTGTCATCCAACTCTTTGTTGAATTTGTATCCAAGGTATGTGAATGTACCCTATGCTTTCAATAATTTTTCTTTCGTCCAACGTTCAAGAAGGGTCCTCATATACTCTAATAGTTCTACTATCGGCAGCTCTCTTGCATATTTTGTTACAACATTCAACGATTCTGCAATGTTTGATGTCATAGTCCAAGTTCTGTTCACCGTAGCATGTACTCAAGACCATCTATGATATCCAATATCGTATAAGCATGCTTTAACATGCGGGTCAATCTCCTCAATCTTTGACATCCTTTCATTAAATTCATCAAGTGTGTATGACCGCGCCGTGGCAAAGTATAATTCACTTAGCTTAAGATGTCCTTTCTTGAACTTTGCCCGTATATTTGTCCAAATATGCCACATGCAAGAATAATGTGGCATTCTGGGATAAACAATAGATGTTGCCTTCAAGATACTCTCATTCCGATCCGAAACAACACACATATTTGCTCTTTCACCATACGCGAGCTTGAATTGCTCAAAAAACCACTTCCATGATGCGTCATTCTCTGAATCAACAACAGCATATGCCAATGGTAATTTGGTACCTACATTATGTGGCAATAAGCAATTAATTGGCTGCAGTAAAAATGCAGAAGAAGACATATATATACAAACTACAATTATTCTACAATATATCTACAATTAATCTGCAAGTACTAAAAAAACATAAAAGCTACAATATTTCTATTAATAAAACTTCAGTACCTGCTGCATCCATTGTACTGGCTGTTAGCATTATTCCCCTGTTTGCTGACTTTAAAAAGGTCCCATCAACTACTACAACTGGCCTATAATATTCTCAACCACTGATTGACGTACAAATCGCAACAAATACATACAAGAAGCAGTCATCGTTTGTCTTCTTCAATTTAACTACAGACCCCGAATAAGTCTTCTCTAGAATATACAAATAACTAGGCAATTTGCTGTAGGAGTCAGCAGGATGACCTCTTAAAAACTGTAAAGCCTTTTCCTTTGCTCTCCAGGCTTGCATGTAGGTTAGATTCATGCTGTGTTCAGACAACATGTCACATTGGATGTCTTTTGGGGTGTAAATTGTCTTAGGATCAGAATATTTTGGAATAACCATGCTACCAACTACCATGGCAGTAGGTTTGCGTTGTATGAATGTATTGTCCATTAAAGAGCATGTGTGCTGTTTGTCGAAATTTCTGACCTTGAACATTGCAGAATCATTTATGCTAGTTGCCTTGAAGTGCCATGTACAGTTTTCACCAACACATATCAGCCAGTAGCTACAAAATAAATATATTTTAAATAATGGGTTAAATTTTAGGTTTTAAAAAAAAAAATTGTTGTAGCTTAAACAATCACATTATACAATATAAATACAAAATAACTACAATTCAACTACAATTCTAAGAAACATTAAAGGAAAACTGAAGAACTAAAAAATTTCAAATAACTTACAAATTTAGTAAAATAACAATCTTTGACTATTCATATGTTCATACCTTCTAGCACTAGATCTTTTAACCCTGAATGTAAACTCGTGCATGACAGAATAGTGCTTCATTGCAGTTGCAATTGTTTCCNGAAAATCTTCCAGCACATGGTGATTTAAATACACATTTTCAAGTTGCAGCTGATGAAGATAAAGCAGGTATCATACTGTCATTCAGAGATATTTTCTTGTTGTTTATAAATTTTAACATTCTTGTTAAGTAAGATATGAATTGTGTTACAGTGATGGAAGATATCAATGCACAGTCCCCAATTCACAGAGTGAAAGTAGCAGCTCAGACAGAACAGGTCATTGAGGAACATGACAATGAAGGTGCAGATGCACAGTATGTGGATCTAGGTGATTCAGAAGGATTAGGAGTTGAGAAGAATGGGGTCACACTAGATGATTTTGAGTTGCCTGAAAACTTATCCCAGTTGGTTAAGTTTGGCGAGCCCATACAAGATGATGCAACACCTATGCATCCGGGGAGAACAAGGCATCCGGGAAAGCATGCCCGATCACCATTTATCCCTCTATACAGTTCTGGGGCAGCAACTCGGTTGGACCTAAAATTTTCTACCTCAAGCACCCTTTTACTACTGTTATTGGTGAAGATGTAGATCCGGAGGTTTTAGATAACTTCAACAAGTGGTTATACCGCTGTAGCGACAAACGTTCAAAGAGGTATGAATGCATAGTTTGACACTTGCATTTCAGCATTTATCTTTTACATATCTAATTCAATCTACAATTTTTTTTTGACATTTATTTTTTGTTACAAGAGGAAGGCTCCGTTTTCCATAAAGGATAACCAAATTAAGCCTTGGTTAGACCTTGGAGTGGAAAAAGGTTGATAAGAAGGAATGGTTCTTTTCCCTGGATCACCCCGGACAAGTCCTCAATGACTCGGTAAGTATCAAGGAGTCTATTCCCAAGATATGATTTGTAGATATTTTATCTTCTGTTTTGTAGTTTAATTGTATTTATGTTATAGATATCTATAATATATGAAGATGACTTGTAGTATAAATTGTAGATACGATGTAGACATGATTGTAAATGCTGTCTTTCTTATATGTAATGTAATTGTATTTAGGTTTCAGATTATGTATCATATTTGAAGATTATTTATAGTATAAATTCTATATATATTTTGTGGACAGAATAGTTTGCTGCTGTATTTCCTGTTTGTAGTGTAATTGTAGTTATTTTGTAGTTTATGTAGAACATTATAAGATTAATTGTAGTATAAAATGTAGATATAATGTAGACATGATTGTAGATGTTGTGTTACATGTTTGCCCAGTAACTGTAGATAAATTGTAGTTATTTTTAGATTATTTGAAGTTGACTTTGTAGTTTAAATTGTCGAGCTGTTTTTAGACATCATTATAGATTTTTTGTTTCTGTTTTGTAGTTATTGTAGTTATAATGTAGTTTTATGTAGATTATTTGAAGTTGACTTGCTGTTTATATGCCAACTATTTTTGGTTGCATCACATTAATGTTTTAATGTATTACTTGAGGAAAAGAGGCAAGTATGGCCCCAATAACAAGACCAGGTTTACCACAACGGATTGTTTGTTCAAGACCAGGATAGAACAAATTTATGAAAAGTTCATAAATTCACCTCCACAAAAGAAGTATTCGGTTGTTAAACCCTAAGATGTTGTTGCAGAATTTATTTTGGGGTATACACTACTTGCCAATGTTGCATGGGATGAAGTTGACTATGTCATCATGCCCGTCAATATTGTAGAAAAATTCCATTGGGTGTTGGTCGTTTTCGACATTGCAGACAGGCAACTTTATGCGTATGATTCCATGGTCTCTTCACGCAACCATCAAGTTGTTGAATCCTGTGTCGAAAAGTTTTCTGTTATTATCCCTTTGTATTTGTCATGCACTGGTTTCTATGGGAAGCGTAAAGACATTAACTTCAAGAATACAAAGCCATACATCGAGAAACCTGTTACCGACCCTCTTAACATTCAGTGGATCGTTGGAGAGATTCCACAGCAAAAAGAAGGGTCACTGTAAAAAATCTATTCTCTCTTTCTATGCATTTAATTCTTTTTTTTTATTTCTAATCATTTGGTAAATATTTTTTAAATTTTTTGTTCTGCAGCGATTGTGGTGTATTTGTTGCTGCCTTTGCGGAGTATGTTAGCCTTGGAGATTTGTCAATTCCCGCAGAAGACCTTTCTGATATTGAGCAACATCGTAGACGCTATGGAGCGCTCCTATAGGACTATGCTACAAAGAAGCAGGAAGATGGATCAATCAGTGAAAGTGAGGTTACAGGCAGACTAGCAAGGAGGAAGGGTGCACCTGCATTGAATGAGAAAACAAGAGTCCAGAGAAAGAAGAAGTAGTTTCATGTATATGTAATTTAGTTGATGCTAGTTTGTAGGATAAGTATAGTACACAACTTTCTGAACAATTCATTTGTGTTTTTATTGTAGCAGACCTTTTGTTTTGTTAATTTCTATCCAGTTTAGTAGTTCACTTGAAAATAACTTGGTGGTTTTATCTCCAGTTGTTTAATATTTACAACACTTGTTCTTCATTATCTTAAACGTAGTTATTATGTTGTTAGAATACAAATTATCTACAATAAAACTTCAAATTGTCTACAATCTGGAAACACTGAATGTTGAGATTGTATATAATTTTATAGTTGAATATGTATATAATTTGTAGGGAATACCTCCAGTTGTATTTAATTTCTGTATATAACTGTCAGTTCAAGTTAAATTAATTTTTTTAAACTTGTAGTTATATTGTAGATAATAAATATAACTGCTATGTACTGAATGTCAAAAATGGAGTTAGATGCTTGACACAATACAGAAAAATATGTTAACAAACACAGAAACAAATTGAAATTAACTACATTATGATCTTTAAAAACTTAAACGATTACACACGAAATTCTGTTAACTTGAACACACTAACAATTATTTTGAAATACTATTCTAACTACATGATATTTATTTCTTTTTGGGCGCATTCTTGCAAGATCTTTTGTTATGCCCTTCACCTCCACAGTTGCCACATGACACCTTGTACTTCTTTGACTTTAGTTCATCATATGTTTTGTATCTTTCCTTTTGAGGTCTTCCTGGCTGCCTTTTCTCTCCCGTAAGTGGATTTACTACTTCATCAGATATATGTTGCGGCAGATTCCATTTGCTTTCATCAGGAAGGGGATTTACTGGTATTTCATACGTACGCAAGAGGTTCGCCCTTGTGTAATAAGGAGAACAATATTCTTCAAAGGACTCACCCCTTTGTCTTAAAGCAGCCAAAGCATGTGGACAAGGTAGTTCATCAAGCTGGAATTGCCCACAACTATATTTCTTGTTTTCAAGACAAACAATATAGCGCCTCACACCATCTATTACTGTATGTATGTAGTCTGTTGAAACCCTCACCTACGAGTACATTACAAAAAAAAAAAAATTCATACATGGTTAAATCAAGCTGTAAACAAAATATCTACAAAATAACTACAAAATATCTACAAAAAATCTACATTGTGCTGTTTATGAATTTGATTCAATAAATAATCAGATCTTACTCTAAGCTTGTGCGACAACGTTCTGTTGTCATCCAACTCTTTGTTGAATTTGTATCCAATGTATGTGAATGTACCCTTCGCTTTCAATAATTTTTCTTTCGTCCAACGTTCAAGAAGGGTCCTCATATACTCTAATAGTTCTACTATCGGCAGCTCTCTTGCATATTTTGTTACAGCATTCAACGACTCTGCAATGTTTGATGTCATAGTCCAAGTTCTGTTCACCGTAGCATGTACTGGAGACCATCTACGATATCCAATATCGTATAAGTATGCTTTAACACGCGGGTCAATCTCCTCAATCTTTGACATCCTTTCATTAAATTCATCAAGTGTGTATGACCGCGCCGTGGCAAAGTATAATTAACTTAGCTTAAGATGTCCCTTCTTGAACTTTGCCCGTATATTTGTCCAAATATGCCACATGCAAGAATAATGTGGCATGCCGGGATATGTCACACCTCCTTTTTTCTACACCTGTGAGGGTGTAAAGGAGTTTTTCCAATTAAAGGACAATCGGAACGGGATTTATTATTAATATTCAGAGTCGCCACTTGGGAGATTAATGGTGTCCCAAGTCACCGGTCGAATCCCGATCCGAGGAAATTATGACTCTGTTAACAGTCCGCGAACCAGAAATCCGAGTAAGGAATTCTGTTAACCCGGGAGAAGGTGTTAGGCATTCCCGGATTCCGTGGTTCTAGCACGGTCGCTCAACTGTTGCATTTGATTTTATCTGATTTCAAAACATGTCCAAACTCGTGTGCTTTTATTAGTAAACCGCTTTTATTATTTTTATTTTTATAAGAATTGCAACGTCGTGAAAATGCATCTCGAACCACGTCGCACCAGTGCACCCGTGATTGTTAACATATTTCGACTTCGTTGAGATTCGGATTTGGGTCACATAAATGTGCACCCGAGTTTAGGAAGGTAAATTATTAAAATAACGCGACTAAAGCAACTACGCATTTTTAAATTTGCGAGGCCATGAAAACTCAACTAAATGGCACGTCTCGTTTTCTAAGGATTCAAGTATTAATTAAGCGAGGGCCATACATTTGAGATTTTATTTGGCATGGCACACCTCAAATTATTTTAAAAGATTATACTCAACTAAAACAAACTACGAATGTTCATTACTAAGCGGGCCCGATGGAAAATAAATTATTTGGTCCATGCTATACCAATGAATCTGAAACCCAATTGTGCAACCTAAACTACCTACTCATTTGAAATTACTAAATTATTTATGACCCATATTAGGCACACACTCCAACCGGCCATTAATATACTGTAACTAATGTTTACCCGTAAAACCAGAACAAAACGTGAATCAACAACATTGAATCTTATTTTTGATAAATAAACATTTGAAAGATTGGTAAGTCAAGCAATTCCAATAAATACCAAATGAACCAGTAGAGAACAATATTAAAGCCATAGACAAAATAGGAACATATCACAAACTTTACCAATCAAGCACATTAATAACAGTAAGTAAATCAAATATCCAAACAAATCTGCAAAAATTATCGACGAGCACAATATTAACTGCTCATGAGCAAGAATGAACTAATAGAAGAGAAGGGAGCTTTATTGATAGATTCTAACCTTTTGCTACATACAAAAAGCCAACAATTTCGGCTTCAGAAGTGAATATCAACGGCAACGTTCACT
>NW_017672363.1:0-759 GCF_001879085.1 Nicotiana attenuata
TCCTACACTTAAACCTAAACCATTTCCCCATCCCTCCTCGTACCCCTGTCTCCCACCGCCAGCTACCACCACCCTCCGCCCTGAGCCACCGCACACCACCGTCCCGCCGCCGTCCGCCGCCGGCCGGAAATCGCCGCCGCCGGCGGCGAAGCTCCAATCAACCCCAAAAATACACCATAGACTCATCTTCCTCTCCTCTTCCCAACCCCCAAAACAATTTCCTTCAATTCATTGCCAATCTTTTCGAATTTCAGATCGAAAATCCGGCCAAAATGCAAACTCATCCAAACCGGCCCAAATTCATACTATATGTTCCTCATCCCTCCCTCATCATTAATTCGTACCTAGAGACCCTCGAATCTGTCCGGAGTATCACGAATTCTAAACCGCAGAGCCGGCAGAACCCTAGAAGTTCATGTTGTTCAAATTCTGCCCGATTTTTTGAGTCCGGCATTGGATTCGAGTCATGAAACAATGTTTCATTTGTTCTTCGAGAAGAACGAATGCTTAACATTGTTTCGAGGCTCGAATCGAGGTTCCACTCCCGCCTGACCTTGCGTGGGTGAGTTTCTTCTACTTCGCTAATTAGCTTAAACAAAACTGTTCTTCGTTTCTATTCTTGTTGCTTCTGATTTTTCCTTTTGTTCCTCTGTTGTTTTTCTTTCTTGGCAGTAATTCAGTATTTTAGGTCTAACAATTAGTTTAAACTTTCTATGTGATTCTTCCTTTGTTAGTTAATAGTAATTTGTCAATTTCGCT
>NW_017672363.1:813-23764 GCF_001879085.1 Nicotiana attenuata
GGGGAGAGAGATTAGTATGGTTACAGTTGCATAGAGGTTTTAACTAGTGTTTAGTAAATATCAGGGGATGATCAAAGGGTAAATTTAGGCATAGAAAAGGGTAGTTTTATTAGGAATTAGTAATTTTTAAAGTAGGGAAGGATAGTATAGAATTGTAATGGTAGGAGGACTTTCGTAGAATAGACTTTAGTATAGTTTTCAATAAAGTAGGTGTTGTAACTTGGGTTTAACAAGTTAAAAATAAGGACTAAAAGCTGAAAATGGTAAGGACTAAAAAGAAAACATAAAAATTTGAAGGTAAGCCTTAAGGCTTTTGCCTATAAAAGGCACTCCATGTTGTTTTAAGAGGTCTTTTTGAAGATCTGAAAATTTTCCCAAAAAAAAAAATATGTTCTGCAAGTTTGTAACAAATTTGAAAGTTGAAATTCCAAAATCAAAAACCAAATCTGAAAATCTGGAATTAGAAAGCTCCTTTTAGATCAACAAAAGAAATACAGCAGAAAAACTCAAAAAAAAATACTGCTACATTGAAGCTCCTATTTAGGTTGATTTAAAGTTCAGCTGTTATTTTGAGTTCCTAGTTGTTCCTAGTTTATTTCTCAGTCTTTTGGTTTTATTCCAGTTGATTTTGATCAGTTCATTGACTGATTTGTGTTCAAAATATTCCCTGGGTTATTTCAAGCTCAAATGGGACTTCAGTCAAGTTATTTTAACCATCCGGTGGTTTGTTATCATTTGTAATTTGGTCCTGGGTGTCTTGACATTATCTTGGGTTGAAATTGATTTGTTGCTGCTGGCTTACGTCTGCTGCTTTGCTATTTGCTACTGATTCTCCTTCTTCTGTCATATTTGTCATAATTCCAGGTATTAACTCCTATCCTATTGTATTGGTGCTGATTCGAAGTGCATATGCAATAAGAATGCTCCTTCATTTGCCTCTGAAGACCGTGCCTGTTTGGACTGTGATGATAGACTTACTCATTAGTGTAGGTTTAAATTCTGATGATATGTACATAAATTTGAATTGTGTGACTAGGACTGTTGAGATTATTAAATTGAAGTATTCATTCAGTGGTGTTGTAGGTTAGTTTAGTATCATGTTCAATTAGATTTCATTTTGCTACTGAGATTGGAATTGTTCTGGACGGCTTTAGCCTGTTATAGACTGCTTTGAATTTTAAAACGTATCTAGTGATGATAGGCTCAATTTGTTTAAGAATGATTGTTAAGTTCCATTTGTTCAATAAGGTCAGTAGGTTCAATGGTAAATTATTCAATAAACTGTTAATTCAGGTCAAAGAACTAAAATCAGAAATTTCCGGTAATACTTGTTTTGCGTTAAAATCAGAATTCAGTCCAGTAGTGAAAAAGATCGGCCCATTATTTGTTGAATTGGTATCCTTTAATTATAATTTGAGTTCTTGTGGGTGAGGCGCACGCTGAGGCCCAAAATTGTTATAAGCCCAAAAATCCCTTAAACTATATTAGGAATATGGGGATTAATTTGCAAATATAAATTTAGGTTTTCGAGTTAAGTAGCGGGTTCAAATTAAGAGGGTCCTCACTTTTGTTTGAATTCGGACTTGAACTTGAGGCCCGAATTTATAAATGCGAATTAATTAAGGCCCTTTTAGAGACAACACTGTAATAGAAAATCATAGTTTCTTTTAGGATGGCCTTTAAATAAAACATGAGACGAGCCTCGCCGCATAAAACATATAAATTGCGGGGCCCTCATTAAATACTATGTTAAAATATTTTAGAAATCGGGTAAGCCATTTAGCAAATTTCCATGGCTTCCCGCAAAGATATCAACACGCTAGTTGCTTTAGGCGTGTTATTTAATAATTTCACCTTCCTAAACTCGGGTGTGCATTTCATGCAACCCAAATCCAAATCCCAAAACGTTGAATAAGAGGTGTTGAGGATCCGGGTGCATTTCATGTGACGTGATCCAAAAGCACGCTCTTAAACGGCGTTCACTTTCGTAAAAAATAATTAAAGCGGTAAATAATCTCAAAAATTGCATTATAGGTAGGAATATGTATAAAACCAGACGTTTAGCCATTTATAATAATTTAAGCGATCGTGCTAGAACCACGGGATCCGAGGGTGCCTAACACCTTCCCTCGGGTCAACAGAATTCTTTACACAGAATTTCTGGTTCGCAGACTCCAATTGGGAAGTCGAAATATTCCTCGATCTGGGATTTAAATTAAATCGGTGACTTGGGACACCAAAAGCCCGTCCTATCCCAAGTGGCGACTCTAAAAATCAAATAAATAATTCCATTTCGAATAATGTCACTTTAAATGGAAAAACTCCCTTATACACTTATCCTTCGGGTTAGGTGTGTAAAAAAGGAGGTGTGACAAAGGCTATCAATGATACTATGGCGAAAGCCATCGACGCCGATAAGTCGACCTAGCTCGACCATGACGGCAAGTTACTCGACGACAGTCGAAGTTGCGTACATGGCTAAGGCCATAAACGATATTATGGCTAAGGCCATCGACGTCGATAAGTCGACCCAGCTCGACTATGACGGCAAGTAACTCGACGACAGTCGAAGTTACGCACATGGCTAAGGCCATCAACGATATAATGGCTAAGGCCATCGACGCCGATAAGTCGACCCAGCTCGACTATGACAGCGAGTAACTCGACGATAGTCGAAGTTGCGCACACGGCTAAGGCCATCAACAATATTAAGGCCGAAAATAAAAGGTACCAAAAGAAAAGAATAACAGCAAAAGTGTAACTTCCATTATCATCCAAAAATACATTTACAAAAGGACCCATTTACGTCTCCAAATACAGCAAAACAAAATGAATACAAGTCCTAAGGGGCTTCGCCATTCTGTTCACCGCCCCCCGTCGGACCGCCATCTCGTCCGCCGCCGTCCTCGGCCTGATAGGCCGCAGAGATCCAAGAGCCGGATTCTAGACAGTTAACGTCTTCGGAGTTATAACCCGCCCGGTCTGGGGAATCAAAACTATACCCACAAGTTTCACGGGCGACACGGGCTATGCGCCGTTGCTCCTGAACCTCCGCCTCAGTAGCTCGACCCGCAGCTAAGAACTCCTCGAATACGACCAATCTGGCCTCGGCGTACACCCACATATCATGCGCCTCACGATGCGCATCCACGTCGGGCCTTGGTGCAGCAGTCCGCTTAAGGACTTCAATCTCAGCCGCCTTGGCATCGAGTTCGGTGGTCATAGCGGCAACCTTGATCCGCAAATCAGCAGCTTCCGCCGCTATCCCACGGCCAACTTCCAACTCTTCTTCCTTAGACTGGAGAAGAGTCTCCAGCTCAATGTTCCGAGCCAGGGCGGTCATCAGCTGCTCGTCGATCTGCTCCAGCTCGGCCACCCTCCGTTTCAGCTGGGCCTCAGACTGCTCCAAACCCTCACGGAAAACCCGAAACTTCGGGTCCTGCTTGAGTAGGTCCGCCAGTGCCTGATGCTTGACGCGGCACCGCCGATATTTCTTTACCACCTTGTTATAGGTGGCTGCCTTCCTTTGCGCTCGTCGCCCCCTCTCTATCTCCAAGATGAGAGTCTAAAGAAGAGGAAAAGGAGGAAAGGCAAGTCAGTATGCATCAAAATTTACTTTACGGTACATGAAGAAAATCGAAAAATACATGCAAGGCCGCGCCGGCAACCCTCCGGGATAGTTCCCCGTCGCTAACCCCTTTTAACATTTCACGCTCAGCGGCCGCACATAACAGAGTCATATCCGCTGCGGCCTGCTCGCTGTGTTGCAACAGGTTATACCCTCCTGGGATCAGAATTCGGCGGTTGGATCTACCTGCCGTCATCCCCACACGGGCCGGACCCCGCGTTAACGCATCTGCATCCGCCTGGGCGGCCTCAGGGCCCACCCTCTCGGTATCATCGCCCGCTTCTCCAACGGCAGCCGACGAGCCGCTCTCCGGAATGCGTGTTGGGCTGGCGTCGAGAACCGCCCCCCCTTGGGGAGACGACCTCCCGGAACGGATGGCATCTGCCATAAAAACTGGCCTTGACTCCCGACGGGGCTCGCTCGCCCCCTCGTCTTCTGTGGCTATCCCCTTGCCGGTTATCAACCGGCGTCTTTTCCTTTCCGGCGGCTCCTCGCTCTCAGAAGTCTCCTCCACAGCCCGTGGGGATGGCATTGAAGGAGTCGCTTCCCTCGTGGACGCCGCCACAGGCAGCGGTTGAGGAACCTCCGCAGTGCCATCACTGGGCGAGCCACAGGGTATGTATCCGTCTTCAGAGTCAGTCCCCGCCCCAGGTGAGGTGACGACGTTCTTCTTCTTAGGGGCGCTCCGACCTACCAACGCGAATAAGTCAGGTAACAAGAACGTAGGGAACTCCCAAACCGTAGCCAAAGAATTACCTGACGGGCCGTACTGTTGAAGAAATGCAGCCCAGGTACGGCATTCCTCCGCATAAGGTATTATTCTTTCCACCCATGATTTAATGTCATCAGTAAACTGGGGTGGAGAAGCCCTCGCTGCGAATAAAAAAGGGAGAAAAGCAAAGAAATCACAATGGCCGTATGGTCAAAAGCGCAAGCAGTCCTGAATTCTACGAGTAGAAATACTTACGTTCTGGATTCCATCTTTCCGGGAACCCTTCGGGATTTGACACCAGGTGCTCCGTCCTGATGTAGAAATATTTACGCCAAAAGCGGCAGTTGGGCTTATCATCGGCTTTAACAACCAAGCCCCTTGTGCCACGACTTTTTAGCTGCAGCATGGTACCCCTCAGGTAACCAGGGCTAAATAACTGTAAAAGGTGGTGGACCGAGACGCTGCACTCAGCCCTGGCCGCATAAGTGGTCATAATACGGCACACCTTCAAGGTGTAAGGAGTGAGCTGAGCCGGACACACATTGTAAAAACGGCAAAGCTCCTCCATCAGATGGTAGATTGGAAGATTGTAACTGATTAAGAACGGGTACTCATAGAATGTACAATATCCAGGCGGGTGCATATTGGCATAGTCCGTCCCGGCCGGAACCATTTCCACGTGGTCCGGAATATGGTGCATCTCTCGAAGATCATCTAAGTGGGATTGTAATAAAACGCTATGCTCCCAGGGAAGGTCTGGGCTTTTAGTTGGAAAATCCCTGCGAACATGCATCTCCTTCGGAAGGACGTTGTCTACACTGAGAGGAACAAGGGCCTTTTCCGCCTTTTCCCCTTCACCACCGGAAGATGGCGGAACCCTATACGGGGCATTACCTTTGGCCTTTTTACTACTCTGTCCACGTTTTGTTATGATTATACTACGTAAGAAACGAAGCACTGACGATAGGAAGTGTGGTTTCAACAGAAGTGGGAGAGTCCCTCACGAAATAACGGTTACAGGAAAGAAAGACAAAGGAGTAAATCAGAGAATGCTTTCCGAAGGCTTGAAAGTTGAATCGAATCGAACCTCTCTCCTACTTATAGGGATAAGTTGCGCAGAAATCGAAGAGTCATGATTCAAAACGTGCGCGGGAAACCAAAATGTCACATCATCCTCTGAACCGCCTCGGGGGCAAATATAATAATGACGCATACAGGCGATGACGTCATTCCAAAAAGGAAGCCACGAGTCAGTGGCTCAACAACGTCATATATTTCACCTCATTCATATTGTCGCCCCTGGTCGAGGTCAAATTCTCCTAAGCCGAGGTTCGCATTTCCGCCCATCGAAGACGCCCACCGAATGCGTCTCCAACGAGCGGAGGGACTAACTGTATGGGGTCAAATTTGACCGTCAGCATCTCTACGCCAGAGGATACGCCCAGTGAGTGTACGCCGACTAACGTAACGGGTACGACTCGGACGCGGGGACAAAAGCGATATCGTTTAGGACTCAGTGTCTTCACTAGGGAGACGTTACCTGTCTTTGTAACTTTTTGATTCTTTCGAGGAAGATCTCTTATTATATAAAGGAGACCTTCACATTGTAAAAGGGGGATTCAGATCTAATACAATTCTCTCATTTTCTGGCTTTCTCTCTCTATCTCTACCTCAAACGAACATATCTTATTGAGTTCATATTATCACTTTGCAATACTAGATCTACAACAATAATATCATCTTTGCATCTCTAGGTTTATTATATTTGATTACGATTTACCCTTTCCTTACTTTTGATTGTTTTCTAGCTTACAAAGTATATTGTTAACTTTTGAGCCAAACATATTGTACAATAAATTCTTGCTTATAAAAAGAAAAATTCTAAATGAGATTTCTTAAACACATGGTGAAACAAAAAAAAAGAGAAAATTTCACATAAGAATAACTGGGCTCCCTACTTTTCAATTTTATAGCCCATATTTCAATTTACAACCAACTAGCCCAAAAATAATAGGCTAAGATTCAACATCCAACTCCAATAGGTTCTCAAAATTACTATTTAATTTTTAAAAAAGATTGTTCAAGCTTTTAAGTTCATTTTCAAATCAGTAACTGTGACTCAAATATTAGTTCAACAAACCAAATTCATTTGGGTGGTGAAAATTAGATATTTAACAAGCTTAAATATGTGGGTTTAAATTCCGAATTTGATGTTGTGAGAAATTTGGAGTAGGTGTTATTCTAGACTTGTTAGAAATAGTATAAGGAGGTTGTATATAAAAATTGAAGCCATTTAATGGAGATTTGGACTGGTTTTGGAAAAGAATTGCAACTGAAAATCGTGGAAGAAGTTCGTCTACAGACGCTTGTATAAAGGTGGATAAAAGTGTAAAATAGTGTATAAGATGTGTTTATACAGTTATATACACTATTATACAAGATTATACAAAAAACTGACTTCGTCTTCTTCCTTGCGTATTTTCTGAAATTTAGCTCAAATCTTGCTCAAATCTACTCCAAATCACTTCAAATTTAAATTTTAAATTCTTTTTGATATTTTCAATCAATTGGAACAACACCCAATCCAAACAACTAACAAACTCAAAAAATTCAATTTTCGAAAGCAAAGCTTCGAATAGCCTTCAATGGTGGACTTCTGCTCTTCAATTTTTTTTACATTGCAACCAGGTGACATAGAGGGAGAAGCAGTAATGGTGGACGGCCCCTTGAATGATATGTAAAAGATGTGAGAAGAAAAGAGAGTGAAAGCAATGATTGTGAGAACTCAGATTTAACTCCATAGCTTTTAGAAGCGATGGTTGTAAGAACACAAATTTTGAATTTGTAATAGTGTTTTCAAAATATGTACAATATGGTCTAGGTCGGATAAAACTTAAAAACATGAGCCATTTTTTATTATGGTGTGAAGTCATGTGTATTTTCTCGTAATTCTTTAAAAAAAATATTGGCTTCTTTCTCTTCAACACCGCCTATCCATTTAAATAGACTAGTTTTAAGGCACGCGCTTTGCGCGTGTACCCGTAGCAGTAAATACATAATTTTTTAAAAATTACGTAAATATTATTAGATAATTTGAGTTATAGAAAATTACAAAATAAAAGTTAAAAAAATGAAAATAATAAATATTATTCTTGTTTAGCTAGCTCAGTAAATAAAGATATCAATATACTACAAAAGTTTTCAGATTCCTTATTTCTTTTTTAAAGAGGACTTACATTGGATTTTCAAAATTAAAAATTAAATACTTTGGTCTTCTAAAAATTTAGGATGAAAAAATTGGCACCATACCTCCTAAAAATTGATAGTGACAGTGTAAAGTTTAAAGAATAATAGATTTTGATTAGTATTTCACAACCATAACTTAATATATAAAATAATATAGCTAAACGTTGTCACATGTTGGACCGAATGCAAGAAATAAAAAGAAATATCAAATGGTAACTCATTTATAATACATTTTGCCTTCTATTTCGTTCTTATTGGTTCAAATTGACATTATTATCAATTAGACTCTTAATTTTATATTATAATTAATCTTTTAATTATTTTCACCGTTAATTCTCTTCGTACATAAATTTATGTACCTTAAGAGATCAACTTGAAAAAAATATTACTTATACGATGAATTTGAAAAATAATTAAAATTGATTTTTTTTGCTAATTAGTATATTCAAAGACTTTAATTATTTGTTCTCAATATTAAAAAAAACTTACTTTTTGTTAATTCAAATTCTTAATATTAGCTTATCCAATTTTTAAATATTGACTATAATTATAACTTTATTCAATAAAAATTGTACTTTCAAATAGTTAAAAGAATCATTACTATGTCAATTTTGTATCATTGTGCTTCCGGAATCATTGTGCTTTTGACGGCTAGAAAACTTTGCTAACGCATAATTTCTAAAGTTTCTAATAAATAGAAAATCTTATACTTTCAGATAGCTTTAGTATCAACGACTTCAAACAAGGAAATTCATATATGTTAAAAAGTTTAACAATTTTATAGTGCTAAATATGAGGATTTTCTACCTATTAATAAGGAAAATTTAGTAAATAAAATTTTACTTGATTTTAAAGTCCTGAAATTTAGAAAAATAACAAAATTACAAATTTATCTACCGTGGAATCTATTTTAAAGGGTAAAAAAGACAAACAATATTTCAATAAGGGACTTTTTGCGTTGTGCGTGTATCCTATATCAATTAGTATAAAATTTTAGTAATCATATAACTATTATTAAACTACATACATTTGACGTGCAATTGTTAAGTATCATATTTAAAATATTTTAAAAAATTTATATTGTATTAAATAGTGTGATAATTGTGGATATTAAAATAATTTATATCTAATCATAATATTTATTAGAATGTGTATTTAAATTTTAGTACATAAAATTTAGAGATTTGATTAAAAGGCAACGTATATGCTATTATGTAACCTAAGGATCAATATACTTTCCATTAAAAGTCTTTCTTTATTTTCTTTTTTCTTTTTACTAAGATAATTAAATTATATAAAATTAATTGGTTTTAATTCTATTACCGATTATAAAATTTTAGTTAAGAAAGAGTGCAGGAGAATTACCGACTTTGGTTATAGTTTCTACTTAGTCTTTGTTTATAATTTTTTTTTACTAAGATCATTATAAAACTGGCACCTTAAATTGTTCGTTGCAGCTCTATTTTCTTTTTAGGTTATACAAAGAGAAAAACCCAATGCAGATAGGATTATTAAATAAGTCATTGAAATTAAAATTAATGAATGTGCTTCAACCAAATACTAATTGTGTAAGACCCCAAGTCATAGCCTTTTCATTTTGCAATCATGAAAATTGTACTACTTAAATTTAAGAGTACAACTGATTCAAATTGCAATTTAGTCCGTCCACCTTGATTCCTATGCTTACAAATTTCACTGTTGTTATTAACTGTAAAACATGTGACCACTTAGTTATATCCTTACAGGATTTTATTTTTGTATTTGACTTCAAAAATGAAAGAAAGACAATTTCATTGAATTGAGAGTTAAAATCCGTCAAAAACGATAGCTAAATGTCACGTCCTTAGTTGTGCCCGGATTATAGGTGACAGTTACAAGAATGGCGGGGAAGTTAACAGTACCCGACAACATTCAGGGATGGATGTAGACCCATCGGGCAGGGATAATCATTCCGGTCCTGGGAGAAGTGGCGACCATTCTCAAGAACCAAAAAGACTGAGCTGAAGGAAGCCCTATGAGTCACTGAAACGACGGCAGGCGTGCGCGTGGCGGGTCATCACATAAAGGACTAAAACATTTTATCCTAAAAATGATAGCGAAGCTAGTGATTAGTACCAGTACGTAGTGAAGAAGGGAGTCCAGAACCAAAGTAAAACAAAAACTCAAATTCAATTTTTATTTTTATTTTTTCACTTCTAGCTTATTGTTATTTGATTTTCTTTAGCCCCTCCTCACTTCCCTTTCCACTCTCATATATAATACTCTAGAACTGTTTGAATAGTATGTAACTTTTTTCTTACTTTGATATTATAAATGTTACAAGTACTTAAATGACAGTAATTTAACTTAAATGACACTTATTTCGGGTAGATTGGTGTCTATCAGACTATATATTTACTCTCATTTATTTAATGGTAATTATCTAATTAATGAATAGATATATTTACAGAATAATTAATTCCTGACACTTATTTCGGGTAGATTGGTGCCTATCTATATATTTACTCTCAATAATTTTATGGTAATTATCTAATTAATGAATAATTACTGCAAAAATGAATGGAAAGGATTGGATTGGATTTGGGATGGTCTATGTATAAACTAATTAGTATTATTACTTTAATGAGATTGAGATACTTGTGAATAAGTTTTCTGCTATAGAATCTGCTATAGCATGTTATTTTGATTTTACTGCTAAAAATCTATAGAATTTTATTAAACCATGTCTACTTGGGGGGAGGGGGGAGGAGGGGGGGGGGAGGGGGGGAGAGCAGAAAATGTTAAAAAAGAAAAAGGAAAATACAGTAATAGAAAATTTCCTAGAATTGCAGCTCTTTTAGGGAATGGAGAATTTTGAGGAGGAGATTAAGGAATATAAATAAAAAAAATAAAAAATAAAAAAACAAAAAAGAATATGAAAAGAAGTATCTGTCCAAATTGTAATAACTTAACAGGCGTTGCAACTTGCATTGACATTTATTTATGTTTTCCTTTCCTATTTCTATTTACTTTTCATTTCATGTTTAATTATGGCAGAATAGTTAAAAGACCTCCCGAATTTGACGCTTTTTGGCGAGTGTACACTTTAATTATTCGAGGTCCTAAATGCCTCTTCAACTTGGTTTTTTGAAAGTTATTAAGTCCTTAACGCGCTACATGGCAAAGAAAGTAACTTCAAATGAGTTTGGGCGTGTGAAGGTGCAATTTAATAGCCACATCAGTCTAAAGTTACCATTTTTCTTAAATGTTATTCTATCTCCAACTATAAAAATGATGAAATGACTTTTTCTTTTTCTTTTTAGAATTCCAATCCCTATATCACCATCATCATTTCTAATTTCATTCATCTTCCTTATTCTCATCATATTCTCATTTTCGTTTTGTGGTATAACTTCTTCTTCTTGCTTTAGCAAAATAACAAATTTTTCCCTAAACTTACAACATAAATTACGCTTAATAGGCCTTGTAAATACCTAAAAATTAGGTGTACTTTCGGAGAACATTACCCGCGGTAATGGTATTAACCCCGGCATGTGGGACACATTTGGACAGTGATTGAGACCCATTTGGGTTGGGTTTGCTAGTTTCTTCCGCCGGATCTGTTATACTTAAAACTGATTTGAGTTAGATTCTTCCACCGGATACTTCCTCCGTAGTTATATTTAAAACTTATTTGTGTTAGATTCGAGTTTTCACCGATTCTTCCACTAGAGTTGTAGTTGTATTTAAAATTGATTTGAGTTCAATTGAAATGACCCATTTGATTCTTCCACCGAATTCTTCGTCGGATTTAAGATGTATTGCCACTGAAATGGCGTAAAAGCCCTAATCTTTTATCATAGTTTTAAATTTTTAACTAAATAAAATAATTTATTTTGCCATTGTGTACAGCCACATCAGATGAAGATTTCATATGGACCGTGCGTGGATGGACAATGCTAAGGTCCAACAAGTTAAGGAGTTAATAACTTTCAACAAACCAAGTTGAAGGGGGTATTTAGGACGTCGAATAGTTAAGGTGTACACTCGCCAAAAAATGTCAAGTTCAGGGGGGTCGTTAACTATTCTGCCGTTTAATTATATTTGAGAGTATGATGACTATTCTGAGGCTCTTAATGGTAGAATTTGGCTGTGCTGGAAAGGATCAGCAGTAAATCTAGTTGTGTTGCAGCTATCATCACAACTGATTCACTGCCATATACATGATAGAAACTCTGATTTTCAGAGTTATTTAACTATTGTGTATGGGTTACATACTATAGCTGATAGAAAACCTCTGTGGGATCAATTGAGTGATATCAATGCACAAACTAAAGGTCCTTGGCTGATCATAGGGGATTTTAATAGTGTCTTCTCAGTAGAGGACAAAATAAATGGGGTACCTGTTCACCAAAATGAAATGGTTGATTTCAAGCAATGCATAACTGACATTGGAGTAGGTTTGATAAACAAGAAAGGGACGCAATTTTCATGGAGTAATAAGAGAGGGGTTGAAGATAGGATATACAGTCATATAGACTGGGCGTTTGGTAATGCGGAATGGTTTTGATCATATGCAGGTATTGAAGCAATATATCTAGTGCCTGGATGCTCTGACCACACACCTATCCTATTAAATACTGAAGTACACAGAATGCCTGTGAAGAAGCCTTACAGATTACTGAATGTCCTGTTGCAACAGGAGGAGTATAAGGCAACAGTGGAACATATATGAGGGCAAGCCATACAAAGGCATACTATGTACTCCATTTGTAGGAAACTGAAACTACTGGAGATTCGTACTAGAGGAATACAGAGAAAATATTCATCAATGGAGGTGAAACTCAAACAAATGAAGGAGGATCTAAAGGTTATACAACAGAAGCTGAATAATGATCATTTGAATCCACAACTAATAGAGCAAGAGAAGAAGTCTCTGATACTAATTGAGAAATGGGATGATGTACATGAAAAGGTCTTAAGACAGAAGTCAAGGGCTATCTGGATTAAACATGGGGACCGTAATACTAAATATTTTCATGCACAATTGAAAATTAGACAGGCAAGAAATAGAGTCACTTCTATTTGTACAGAACAAAATGATAGATTGACTGATCCCATACAGATTCAGCAGGAGTTTACACAGTTTTTCAAGAAGTTATTAGGAGAGGCTGCCCCAGTGATGCCTGGAATTAATATTAACATAGTCAGGGATGGCCCTTGTTTATCATTGGCACAGCAGCAGCAAATGCTAGTGCCTTTAACAAAAGAGGAGATTACAAGGGTGGTGCAAAAATTACCAAGTGATAAAGCTCTAGGAATAGATGGTTATCCAGCTGAATTTTTCGAAGAAAACTGGCAAGTAATTGGTGAAGATGTCATAGAGGCAGTAACACAGTTCTTTGAAACAGGGAAGCTACTAAGAGAGATCAACTGTACCACTGTCACACTCATACTTAAGGTGGCAAATCTAACTATGTAAAAGAATTCTGACCTATTGCATGCTGCTCTACAATGTACAAAATTATTGCCAAGCTTCTTACTGCTAGGTTGAAGATGGTTGTGGATTATCTGGCGGGGTCTTCATAGTCAGCATTCATAGAAGGAAGAAACATCTTGGATAATGTAATACTAGCCCATGAACTGATCAAAGGTTACACTCAGAAAGCAGTTTCACCAAGATGTACAATTAAAGTGGACATTAGAAAGGCATACAACTCAGTTGACTGGAATTTCTTAAAGGACCTTATGCTGGAACTTGGTATCCTATATAAAATGGTCAAACTCATCATGGAGTGTGTAAGCATAGTCTCTTATTCCCTACTGATCAATGGAGGATTAACACCTAAATTTCAGGCGAGAAAAGGGTTAAGACAAGGTGACCCAATGTCACCTTATCTCTTTGTTTTGGTGATGGAGTACTTGAACAGATCTTTGAAGCAACTGAAATCAAATCCAGATTTTAATTACCATCCTAAGTGTGCAAAATCGGGAGTGGTACATATCTGTTTTGCTGACGACTTATTGATGTGTTGCAGAGCTGATAAGGTGTCTATTGAACTTATGATGAAATTTGAAAAATTCTCGACTGCATCAGGTTTACAGGCTAATATGGAGAAGAGTTCACTGTATGTGGCAGACATCTCTACTCAATATAAGCAAGAAATACTGGAGAAGCTGCAGTTCACCACTAGAGAAATACCATTCAAATACTTAGGTGTCCCATTGTCCTCAAAGAAACTCACTATTAGTCAATGTGTGCCATTGGTAGATAGAATTGCAGGAAGGGTTAGATGATGGACTGCCAGATTCTTATCATATGCAGGGAAAGTTCATCTAATTAAGAGTGTGTTGTTTGAAATGCAAATTTATTGGGCACAAGTTTTTCTGATATCAAAAAAAGTGCATGATATGGTTACTGGGATATGTAGGAACTTTCTGTGGCATGGAAGCATTGAAGGGAAGAAAGCTCCTATTGCATGAGATACAATTTGTAAGCTAAAAGCAGCAGGAGGGTTGAACATTATCAACTTCTCTATGTGGAATAAAGTAGCAGTAGGCAAACTGTTATGGGAAAATTGCACAAAAGAAAGACAAACTCTGGGTTATGTGGATACACAATCACTATATAAAGAAGAAAGAGTTAGAGAACATGGAGACCCCTAAACAGGCTAGCTGGTTAGTAAGGAAAATCTTTGAGGCCAGAAAATAGCTAACTGTTGTACTGCAAGAACTGAAGCTATATGTTGTACAGGGGAAATATACCATCAGCAAAGCATATAATTCATTCATACCACAGTACCCAAAAGTTACTTGGAAGATATTATACTTGACACAAAGCATGCTACCTAGGCATCAATTTATTTTGTGGATGGAAATGCTTCAGAGATTAGCAACTGTGGATAGACTGATCAGATGGGGGATAACAGTGCCTACAGAATGTGTTCTTTGTACAAATGATGAAGAGGAAACTCATGATCACTTGTTCTTTGAATGCTCATACTCGAAGTTCATATGTCAGCAACTTCTAAGTCTGTTTGGCATTGATCAACAAATAGGCAGATGGCATGAAGAAATTGAATGGCTGGCTAGAAAAACAAAGAGCAAGAACACACCAGTGGAAGATATTGGGAAGTGCTTTTGCAGCAACAGTATACCATACATGGATGGAAAGGAACCTTAGAAGATTTCAACAGACAAGAAAAGAAAATAGAGATAGAGTTAGAGAAATTGTATTGCATTTGCATATTAAAGGAGATAGTTACTGTAAATGGAGAGTTGTTCTAGATAGGATAAATAGTTATCCATGTTAGTATAGAGTTTAAGTTCCAGATGTGGAACTTAAGTGATACAAAGATAGGTTATTTTTGTAAGACCCGTCTCTAGAGTCCAATGAGAGGGTGGATGTACATATTTACACTTGGTTAAATAAAAGTTTTCAGTTTAACCAAAAAAAATAAAATTATATTTGAGAGTAAATTTTAGAAAATCAAAACCTTTACTATTTAATATGGAAGAGAGAAAATCAAAATCTAATAAAAATATTTATATTTGTGATTTCATCAATTTATCAAATTAGTTTTTGTATGTATATTATACTATGTAATGACAGAAAATACCTTCTCCATCTTAACAAAGTATATAATTTTATGTAAAAATATATGTTACAAAATATTTGTCTGTTTTAGAAAATTAAGAAAAAAGTAATGTCATGTTTCCAATTAAACTCTTAAAATTAAAGTAAGCATTAACGGGGTGAGATTATTAATGTGTTTAAAGATAAACACTAATAAGGGTAAAATGTTTAAATAACTCTTAAAAACACTAAATAAGGGTAAAATATTTAAATAACTCTTACTATTACCATTGTTTTCTTGAAGGGTGTGTTAGAGGTTAAACCGAGAAAAGTCTTAAGTAAACAAATCTCGCGCGATGAGATTCATTATATGGTCAAACCGAAAAAATCTCTGATATAAGGAAATCCACAATAATATTCACTGTTCTTCATTATCATAAATATAAAATTATAAACTTTCCAAAAACATTGGGAACTTGTTCCTATAAATTAATAGAAAGAGTTCCTAATTAAACATGCACCTTTCCATAGCCTCAAATATTAGACAATGGCCAAATCCGGAGTCTCAAAATCGCTTTATTTCGTCCTTTTTGTTATTGTGTTCCTTCTCTCAGGTGGTTATTTTCCTAAACTATAATTAGCTAGTAATCGTCTTAGCTATGGTCTTTCTTTTATTAATGATTTGTTTGATCTTTTGCTTTCTTTTACATGAACTTTGTACAAATTAAACCAGGAATGCAAATCCTAAATTGTTTAAGACTCAAGAGATACTAGTTTTTTTTACTTCATGTCTATAAATGATTTCTAGTCGAAGTGCATTTCATACTATAAAACTATGAGTGATACTATCTACTACTCCCTCTATTTTAATTTAAATGGCATGTTTCTCTTATCGAGAGTTAGTTCAACTAAACTTTGAAGCTAAATTGGATTAGTTTAAATGCTTCAGAAACTATATACAAAAAGTACTACTGATTAGCAATATTTTTTATGTCAATATGATAAAAATAATACTTTAAAATGTTGGTAAACTTTCACACAATTTGACTCTCGATAAGCAAAATATGTCATCTAAAAAAAAATAGAGGGAGTATCTATCATGGAAGTCTTCTACCTCCCTCTCTTTACAAGTCGTTTTGCTCTTGAAAATTATACATTTATATATATATATATATATATATATATATATATATATATATATATATATATATATATATATATATAGAACAATTATCAAATGTTAATTTTGCCCTGCTTAGAAAAAATAATGTCGGGTCATGCATCATATGCAGTTGGGATAGGAATAGAGGCAAAAAAATGTGAGGAAGAGCTGCAATGGATAGATGTGTGCCGAGGAAGCGAGGCAGGTCCTCCATGTTGGGGAGCCTGTGAATACAGACACGGTCCAACTACTACTGCTAGCTGCATCTCCCCGCCTCAATTAGCCAATTCAGTTTGCTTGTGTACCTGGAATTGCTAAATCTTAGTAATAAATACTCAATGCTATTGTATGTTCTTTTCATAAATGAGCTATATTATGTTGTGGTGATCTTTTATAGAATGAGCAACTTGGTTTTTTACTACTAATTAAATCATGCCAATTCCTGCAAATTAACCCAAATTTTATCTCATGGCAAAATATGATGCGAGGATGACGTTTCATTAACGTCATATTGCATCTCTATTTTTAGATTTGTAATTGTCATTGCATTATTTTATAATTCAAACTTCTATTTTAATAAACGTTTTCAAACAAAATGAGATACATAACTTGTGCTTCAAGGAGCAATTGAACCAAAATGATATTCCCATTTGCAGTCAAATCGAGCTCAATCTGCTCTTCCTAAACACCAAGCTGATTTTTGCAGGCCAATCAGGCTATTAGCATCCTCTAGGCATATCAATCCCCTCACCTCCATTAATTCTAAAAACAGACAGTGGCAAGTCAACCAAGGCAAAATTAAAGGTGCAGAATAGGTTTATTCTAACCCCTCTCTCTCTCTCACACACACACACACACACACACACACACATATATATATATATATATATATATATATGTTTTTTTATTTATTTATTTTTTTAAAAAAAATTTGTCGTTTTGTTCAACTTCTTCTGAATTATTCAAATATCCTTCTAGTGTTCTAAATTTTTTTATGTTTTTAATTCTTTCCAAAGTAAGATGTTATATATATATATATATATATATATATATATATATAGTAAATGTTGAGTCATGAAAATTCTGTCATCGCTGCTAAAGTCAACACCAATTGCAAGTTTCATTGTAGGAAGTTCTTTTACTTGTTTCTGTTTCAGTGACCTCAAAATTATAGTGACCTCAAAAGTATACATACAGTACAAGTTTGACAACTCAATAATAGAAAAAAACGGGATAACTACAAATAAAACTAGGTATGTATATACGAAATGCTAAAAATGAGAAATAAAATATGAGCAATATTTTAAGGCAATAAGAATCCTGCACTACAAGTTGCATATTTCGCAATCTGTAACGTTCAACTTGAGAATCTCTGCTTGCTGACTTTGAAATCCAGAAAAGTTTAAGCAAACATAAGTAGCTTTGATATAAAGAGAAAAAAAAATGTTAGTTAAAAACATGAAATTTAGTCCAGTGATAAGAAAGATTGCCAAAAGGGACAAGAAGCAAAAATTTCACAGCAAATTAGATTGAGTAACTCACAAAATCGTGAATGACCGTTGAGAAGAAGACATAAAGTTACACGGAATTATATTAAGAGAGATATTGACGCGGCTCAATCAAAATCACATGGCTAATTATATTTATATATAATCACGTCTTCAAATTGAGTCGCATCAATATCTCTATATATCTTCCTGAATATATGCTTCCCTTCTCGTCTTCTTGAGTATATATTCTTCTTTCTGCAGAATAATTTCTACCCTCAGGTCTTTTCTACTTTCTGACTTTCTAATATTTCTTCATTGTTTTGCCCAAAGCACATGAAACTATATATGCATCGCAATAGAAACAGACTCTGGTATTTTATTTGGGCGAAAGGGGAGTTGGAATCCTTTGCCTTTGGCCATCCATGTATCCACATATATCTATAACATAATCAAATACCTAATGTGGACACCCAGCCCCTTTTTTCTTGGAACCTTCAAGTGTTTCTATATGATAAAGTTCCACGCCTTGAAAGATAAGTCAACAGGTGGTTGTTTACCTGTCACTAGCTTGACTCTTATGGTCAACTATACAGGTCTTTAATTCCTCTTTTATATTAATTGGATTTGGAATAGAGGCGGAGCCCCAGAATTTAAATTTTATTACGGAACTTATTGTTCATGAGTTTGTAATTAAGTATTTATACATATTTAATGAATTTCAGCCAAACCCACACTTAATAGGCTAACTCCGCGTAAGAGGTGGAGGCCGCTTTAATTTCTTCCATAGTTGCAATTAAACTTTAGTGTTAATTACAGTCTAGATTAGGTAGTAGGTGTGACTCTAAATTGTTTTTAAACTGTAATTAAGTTGATTTCAAAATTTTGAAGAAACAAATTTTAGTTATAGCGCGAATTTTCTTCGAAACTATAGCACCTATAATAATGAGAGTGAATCCAATAGCAACCTATAATGCATAGACACCGCGTTCTGGTTGACAAGTAGGAAAGTGGCGCTTTTTTGTGATATTCTTAGGAACTTCAAAGATTGCTAATTATCAAATCAGATGACTACTTATTTTTATTTATTAGGGGATGCTATTTTCGTGTACCTTGACTCAAATTAATAGTCCTGAACTTTGTAAAATTATGTTAGTACAGAAACAAAAAATGCACATCTTCTTTATTGAAGGTTAAATACTTAAGATACCAAAAGGCCATAAATTTCGTCAAAACTAAAGCAAAAGTAAATGATATGCTCGAACCTTTTTTCTCCTTTTTTCGTTTTTGGAGAAGTACCCTTTCTTTCCTTATAAATTATAAACTAGTAGTAAATAACAATTCTTTCAATGAATTTAGTTATAAACAATCTTATAATACTAAAATAAAAACAAATAAATTTAATGTAAGTCATATACTAATTATTCCTCAATCCCAGACAAGAATAATACAAACAGAAAAATTACAAATCACATGTCTAAGTAATAAATAAATGTAGAAAAAAGTAAAAACGGCAAGCAAATCTAAATAAATAATGAATTGCCTAAGGTTTTGTATAATTTTATAATGTCAAAGTGCTCGATGAACAGTCCTTTTAATTGGAGCAGAAAAAAGCTTTTCAAGTTCCATTATCCTCAAATTTGCCTCTAAAACATAGGGTAATACTAAACTTTGATATTAGTATGTACAAATTTGATTTCGTTTCCTAAAAAAGTTAAAATGTTGTACTTATATAACTGTATCATAGTTTAGATGGTCATAAAAATAAAGAAATGAAAAGAGTTTATAGCTTGTAGCTACGCTCAAGTAAGCAAGATAAAGTTAACGAAGAAAATAATATTTCAAAATACCATTGAAATTACAATGAATAAGAATGAATCTTGCAAATATGCAATCCTGAAATTCTTATAACATCTATCGAGGAACAAAATAAAATAAAATACTTATTGCAACCATAATAATTAAATTATCTATCTAAAAAGGGAGAAAGAATGAGAAAAAAAATTCACAATATTTATTAAAGCATTTTTACTTTTTCTGAGAAAACCTATTTAAAATATTACAATTAGTTGTCAGAGAGGTTTGTGTTAATTTCCTCACTTTCTTGTATCTTATTCTTTATTGATTTTTCCTAACAAGTTGACTATATAGTAAATACATATATGCTCCCATGATTATTTTTATTGCTCTAGATCATTATATACAAATCATTTAGCTCAGTTAGTTGAGCTTGTAATAGAACACAAATTATAACAAGAAATAAATTAATAAGCAAGAAATAAACGAACTTCGGTAGAATCATACACACGGGCAAAAATATAATCTACTACAGTTATGTGTAATTAAGGGAAATGAGGGAAGGGTTAGACTCGTTCAAAATCACCCGTCGTCATCGTCACCGGCGAACGCCCTTTATTCTCCGCCAAATCTTTCATTTATTGTTCTTATTTTTTTGTTATACCAATCAAATTGGGGAGTAGTTCAAATTGGAGTTTTAAAATTAAAAAAAATAAAAAATCTATTTATATATAATATTACATATAAAAACGAAAATAATAAAATAAAATAAAAAACTAACATATATATAATTATATATATATATATATATATTATATATATATATATATATATATATAATATATATTAATTGTTACTTTATTTGGATTTAACAAATATAGATATCTTATAATTAAATATAATAAAAAACTACAAAAAATAAATATATAAAAAATAACTACGCATTCAAATTGGGTGGAGTAGTTTCAAGTTTTGAGTTTTTAAATTATTTTTAAATAAAATCAAAAAAGAAATTAACCTATAAAAAAAGAAAAAAGAGAAGAAAAATTGCCCATTCAAATTGAAAGTAGTTCAAGTTGGAGTTTTAAAATAATTTTAAAATAAAAAACAAAATTAAAAAAAATAATGAATTACCAATTCAAATTGGGGAATAGTTTCAAATTGGAGTTTTAAAATTATTTTAAATTAAAAAAAACGAAAAATCTATTTATATATACATATAAAAATGAAAACAATAAAATAAAATAAAAAAAACTACCATATATATATATGTGTGTGTGTGTATATATATATATATATATATATATATAATATATATAATATATATATATATATATATATATATATATATATAATATATTGGTTACTTTATTTGGATTAATAAATATAGATATATTATAATTAAATATAATTAAAAACGAAAAATAAATTATAAAAAATAACTACCCATTTAAATTTCATGGGAGCGGTTTCAAGTTTGAGTTTTTAAATTATTTTAAAATAAAAAAAAATATTACCTATAAAAAAAATGAAAAAGAGAAGAAAAACTACCCATTCAAATTGGGAAGTAGTTTCAAGTTGGAGTTTTAAAATAAAAAACGAAATTAAAAAAAAATAATGAATTACCATTCAAATTGGGGAGTAGTTTCAAATTGGAGTTTCTAAAATTGTTTTGAAATAAAAAAACGAAAAATCTAATTATATATAATATACATATAAAAACGAAAATAATAAAATAAAATAAAAAACTACCATATAATATATATTATATATATATATTATATATATATATATATATATATATAATATATATATATATATATATATTGATACTTTATTTGGATTAATAAATATAGATATCGTATAATTAAATATGATAAAAAATAACAAAAAATAAATATATAGAAAATACTACCCATCAAATTGGGTGGGAGTAGTTTCAAGTTTGAGTTTTTAAATTATTTTAAAATAAAAAACAAAAAAAAAATTACCAATAAAAAAACAAAAAAAAGAGAAGAAAAACTACCCATTCAAATCGGGAAGTAGTTTCAAGTTGGAGTTTAAAATAATTTAAAATAAAAAACAAAATTAAATAAAATAATGAATTACTAATTCAAATCGGGAAGTAGTTTCAAATTGGAGTTTTAAAATTATTTTAAAATAAAAACGAAAAATCTATTTATATATAAAATATAATATAATATAATATATGTATAATATATAATATATAATATATATAATAGGAGAGTCAAAAAATTATATATATATATATATATATTATATTATATATATATATATAGGAGAGGCAAAGAAATGTTATAATGACAAGTGTCATAATTTCTATTAACAATATAATTATACTAAATATTGGATTAATATAATAAATAAAAATACGTAACGAAAAAAATTATTTAATGACTATATAAGTCCCCTTAGTTTAATGGAGATTTTATTTATTAAAATTTAGACAATATCTATTCTATTTATATAGAATAGGATAATCAAATAATTGTGATAATCCAAATGTAACATCGAAAAATTAACAAAATGACAAATATTTTTTTTAATATTGACCGCGCATCGCGCGGGTACGACTACTAGTTTTAATTTAATATCCGATATACTTTACGAGTGCATCCCTTTTTAGCCCATTACCCAAAGGCTTATGAAGGATTTTAGGTAACCGTGTTATAATTTAAAAAAAAAAATGAATAAATTACTAAAATAAAAAGTGTGTCATTTTGTATATTTATACCCGATTATATATTATATATAAAAAATACGACGAAGGTGTGTCAAAGACACCGGTTGTCGCAAGGTATATATCCGCCCGTGAGCCCGACCCATTCCCCTTCAAGTTTCAATTTCCTTTTAATTTTCTCATTTGAAGACAAAAACCACCAACCCAGAATTTATTCATAAAAGTGAAGAAGTACAAGAAGAGGTTTTATAAGATTGCAATTCATATGTTCGATACTTTGCCCTAGTAATCAGAAAAAGATTTCTCTATCTCTTTCTGATCTCACCTTTTCCAAATTTGAATGCATTTTCTGTTTCTGAAAAGCTATACAGGGAGAAATTTGGAAGTGAAAAAACTGAAAAAAGAAAGAATTAGAACTTTGAAGGTTGTTTCTTCTCTGTATACTTGTTTGAACTCATGTGTTTATTGAAGAAAAAAAAGAAAAAAAAATGTATCTTTTGAGAATAAGCTGTTTTCGAGATTTCTGTAATTATTTTTGTGAACTGAAGCAAAGTTTTTGGTTGGTGAGTAGTGCTATGAAATTTTGAAGTTAACAGTAAAAAATGGGTTGAAGAATTAAAGAAAAAAACTAAAATAATTATAAATAAAAAAAAAAGGAAAGAA